>NW_007234871.1:0-5871 GCF_000164805.1 Carlito syrichta
GGAATGGAAGGGAATGGAAAGGAACAGTGAAGAATAGAATGGAATGGAATGGAATGGAATGGAATGGAGAGCAATGGAATGCTAAAGAATGGAATAGAATGGAATGAAAAGGAAGGGAGGGAAATGGAAAGGAGACGGATTGAGTGGAAAGGAAAGGAATGTAATGGAATGCAATTGTGAGAAACTGAAAAGATGGAATAGAGAGTAATGCAATGGATTGGAATGGAGGGAAATGGAATGGAATGGAATGAAATTCAATGGAATGGAATGGAACGGAGTGCTTGGAATTGTATGGAATGGAAAGGAATGGAATGGAATGGAGAGGAATGGAATGGAATGGAGAGGAATGGAATGGAGAGGATTGGAATGAAGAGGACTGGAGAGCAATGGAATGGAAAGGAATGGATTAGAATGCAATGGAATGGATATTAATGGAATAAAATGGAACGGAGGGGAACGGAATGGAATGAAGTGGAATGGAATAGAATAGATTAGACAGGAATTGGGAGGAATGGAATGCATAGGAATAGAGAGGAATGGAAGGAATGGATTGGAATGTAACATAATGTAATATAGAGGAATGGAGAGGAATGGAATGAGAGGAATGTAGAGGAATGGAAAGTAGTGGAATAGAGAGGAATGGAATAGAATGGAATGGAATGGAATGGAGTTAATGCAAGGGAATGGAATGGAGAGGAATGGAATGGATTGGAATGAAATGGAATGGAGTGGAATGGAATGGAGTGGAGTGGAATGGAATGAAAAGAATGGAATGGAATTGAGCGGAGTGCAATAGAAATGAATGATGTCAAGGAACTGAATGGAATAGAATAGAGAGTAAGGGAATTGAATGTAGTGGAATGGAATGAAGAGGAAAGGAATGGAATGAAATGAAAAGGAATAGAGAGGAATGGAAAGGATTATAATGGAATTGAATGGAATGGAATAGAATGGCGAGGAATGGAATGGAATTTAATGAAAAAGAGGGGAATGGAATGGAGAAGATTGGAGAGCAATGGAGTGGAGAGGAATGAATAAGAATGCAATGGAATGGATAGGAATGGAATAAAATGTAGTGGAGAGTAAAGGCAAGGAGTGAAATGGAATGAAATGAAACGGAGTGTAATTGAGAGGAATGGAATGGAGAGGAATGGAGAGGAAAGGGAAGAGTGAAAAGGAGGAGAATGGAATGGAATGGAATATATTGGAATGAAATTAATGGAATATAGAAGAATGGAGAGGAATGGAATATAGACGAATGGAGAGGAATGGAAACGATTGGAATGGAGAGTAATGGAAAGTAAAGAATGGAATGGAATGGAGTTAATGCATTTGAATGGAGTGCCATGTAATGGAAATAAATGTAAATGATTGGAAAGGAGAGGAATGGAATGGAGAGGAGAGGAATGGAATATAAAGGAACGAAATGGATCAAAAAGGAATGGAATGGAGCAGAATGGAATAAAATGAAAAGGAAAGAAAAGGCATGTAATGGAATGGAGTGTATTGGAGTGGAATGGAGTGGAACGGAATGGAATGGAACGGAAAGGAATAGAGAGGAATGTAATGGAATCGAAAGGAATGGAATGGAGTGAAATGGAATGGAGATGAATGGATTAGAGAGGAGTGAAATGTTAATGAATGGAAAGAAATGAAGTGGAGAAGTATAGAATGTGAAGAATCGAATAGAACGGAGAGAAATGGAATGGAATAGAATGGAATGGATAGGAATGGAGAGGAAAGCAATGGAATGGAATGGAGTGGATTGGATTGGAATGGAATGGAGTGGAGTGGAACGGAATGGAATGGAACGAATGGAATGGAGAGGAATGGAACGGAATGGAATGGAAAGAATGGAATGGAATGGAATCCAAACGAATGGAATATTAAAGAATGGAATGGAATAAAATGGTATGGAATGGAGGGTTATGGAATGGAAGGGATTGCATAGGAAAGGTGAGGAGAGGAATGGAATGGAATGGAGAGGAATGAAATGGAATGGAATGCAATGGAGAGAAATGTAATGGAAGATTAGAAAGGAGAGAAATGGAATAGAATGGTGTGGAATGGAGTCTAATGGAATGGAAAGAAATGTAATGGAATGGAAAGGAATGGAGTTAATATAAAAGAATGTAGGGGAGAGGAATGGAATGGAGAGGAGTGTAATGGAATAGAATGGAATGGCATAGAAAGGAGAGTAATCGAATGGAATGGAAGGCAATGAAATGGAATGGAATGGTGTGGAATGGAATGAAGTGGAGTGGAATGGTATGGTATTGAATGGAATGAAACAGAATGGAATGAAATGGAATTGAATGTAGAGGAATGGAATGGAATGAAAATAAATGGAATGGAATCGAATTGAGAGGAATGTAAAGTAAAGAAATGGAATGGAATGGAGTGGAATGGAATGGAATGGAATGGAGTGGAATTTAATAAAATTTTATACAATGGAACTGATCGGAGTGCAATGGAATGGAATGGAATGAAATGGTACGGAGATGAATGGAATGGAGTTGAATAGAATGGAAAGGAATGGAGTAAATGGAATGGAGAGGAACGGAGAGGAAAGGAATGGAATGCAATGGAGAGGAATGGAATGTTATGGAATGGAGTGGAATGGAATGAAGTGGAATTGAATGGAATGGAGAGGAGTGGAATGGAATGAAGTGGAATTGAATGGAATGGAGAGGAATGGAATGGAATGGAAGAGAAAGGACAGGAATGGAGGGCAATGGAGTGGAAGGGAATGGAGAGGAAAGGAGAGGAATGGAATGGAGTAGAATTGAGTGGGATGGAATTGAATGGAAAAGAATGAGGAAGAATGGAATGTTATAGAATGGAGTGGAATGGAATGGAGTAGAGTGGAATGGAATGGAATGAAATTGAAAGGAAGGGAATGGAATGGAATGGCAAGGAATGGATTGGAAAGGAATGGAATTTAAAGGAATGGAATGGAACGGAGAGGAATGGAATGGAATAGAATGGAATGAAATGAAATGGAGAGAAAAGGAATAGAATGGAATGGAGTGGATTGTAGTGGAATGGAGTGGAGTGGAACGGAATGGAATGGAACGGAATGTAATGGAGAGAAATGCAAAGAAATGGAGTGGAATGGAATTTAAAGGAATGAAGTCAAGATGAATGGAATGGAAAGAAATGGAATATTAATGAAGGGAAAGAATGAAGTGGAGAGGAATGGAATATAAAGGAATGGAATGGAATTGAGAGAAATGGAATGGAATAGAATGGAATGGAAAGGAATGGAGAGGAAAGTTATGGAAAGGAAAGAGTAGATTGGAATGGAATGGAGTGGAGAGGAGTGGAAAGGAATGCAAGGGAACGACATGGAATGGAGAGGATTGGAATGGAATGGAATGGAAAGGAATGGAATGGAATGGATTCAAAAGGAATGAAATGGAATGGAATGAAATAGAATGGTGAGGAACGGAATATTAAAGAATGGAATGGAATAGAATGAAATGGAATGGAGAGGAATGGAATGGAAGGGATTGCATAGGAAAGGTGAGGAGAGGAATGGAATGGAATGGAGAGGAATGGAATGGAATGGATTGCAAAGGAGTAGAATAGGGAGGAATGGAATAGAATGGAATGGAAAGGAGTGGAGTGGAATGCAAAGTAAAGGAATGGAATGGAACGGAGAGGAATGGAATGGGGCAGAATGGAATGGAATGAAATGGAGAGAAAAGGAATGGAATGGAATTGAGTGGATTGGAGTGGAATGGAGTGGAGTGGAAAGGAATGGAATGGAGTGGATGGAATGGAGAGGAATGCAAAGGAATGGAATGGAATTGAAAGGAATGGAATGGAGATGAATGGAATGGAGAGGAATGGAATGTTAATGAAGGGAAAGAATGAAGTGGAGAGGAATGGAATGTTAAGGAATGGAATGGAACGGAGAGAATTGGAATGGAATAGAATGGAATGGAAACGAATGGAGAGAAAAGTAATGAAATGGAAAGAGTGGATTGGGATGGAATGGAGTGGAGTGGAATGGAATGGAATGGAAAGGCGAGGAATGGATTGGAATGGATAGGAATGGAATGGAGAAGATTGGAGAGCAATTGAATTGAGAGGAATGGATTAGAATACAATGGAATGGAATGGAATGGAGATGAATTGAGAGGAAAGGATCGAAAAATGGAGATGAACTGAATGGAGTGGAATGGAGAGGAATGGAATGGAATGGAATGGAATGGAATGGAATAGAATAGAGAGGAATGGAATGGAAAGGAATGGAATGGAATGGATAGGAATGGAATGGAGAGAAATGGAATGCTAATGAATGGAATGGAATGGAATGAAAAGGACTGGAGGAAAATGGAATGGAACGAAATAGACTTCAGTGGAATGGAGTTGAATGGAATGGAAAGGAATGGAATGGAATAGAAAGAAATGGAATGAAATGGAATGGTGTGAATTGAGACTGAATGGAATGGAGTAGAATGGAGAGGAATGGAATGGAGATTAATGGGTGGAATGTAAGAGAATTTTATGGATTGGAATTGTTCATAATGCAATAGAATGAAATGAAATAGAATTGAATGGAAAGGAGAGGAATGGAATGGAAAGAAATAGAATGGAAAATAATGGAATGGAATGGAGAGGAATGGAATGTTATGGAATAGAGTGAAGTGGAATGGAGTAGAGAGGAATAGAATGGAAAATAATGGATCGGAAAGGAAAGGAATGGAATGGAATGAAATGGAGAGGAATGGAATGGAATGGAGTGGAATGGAATGGAATTTATTGGAATGGAGAAGAATGGAAAAGAATGGAAAGTAATGGAAAGGCGAGGAATGGAATGGATAGAAATGGAATGGAATGGAAATGAATGCAATGGAATGGGGAGGAATAGAAGAGAATGGAGAAGAATGGAATGGAGAGGAATGAAGTGAAGAGGAATGGAGTTCATTGGAATGGAGAGGAATGGATTAGAATGGAATGGAATGGGTAGCAATGGAATAAAATGTAATGAAGGGGACAAGAATGAAGTGAAACGGAATGTAATGGAATATAATGGAGACGAATTCAGAGAAATGAAATGGAGAGGAATGGAATAAAGTGGAATGTAATGAAATGGAATGGAGTGGATTGGAGTGCAATGGAAGGATTATAGCGGAGAGGAGAAGAATGGAATGAAGATAAATGGAGAGGATTGGAATGGAGTTGAATGCAGAGGAATGGAATGGAATGCAGTGGAATGGAGTGGAATGGAATGGATATGAATGGAATGGAATGGAATAGAATGGAGTTAATGTAATGGAATGTAATGGAGTGGAATTAATGTAATGGAAATGAGTGGAGAGATATGGAATGGAGAGGAGTGTAATGCAATGGAATGGAATGGAATGGTGAGGAAATGAATGGAATGGAATGGGGTGGAAAGGAATGTAGTAGGGTGTAATGGAATGGTATTGAATGGAATGGAACATAATGGAAAGGAACGGATTGCTGATGAATGGAATTGAAAGAAACTGAATGAAATGGAGTTGAATGTAGAGGAATGGAATGAAGAGGAATGGAATGGAATGGATTCTAATGGAATGGAATGGAATGTGGTGGAATGGAATTAAATCGAATGGAATAGATTTGAGCGGAGTACAATGGAATGAAAAAGAATGGAATGGAAATGAATGGAGAGGAATGGAATGGAACGTCAAAGAATGGATAGGAATGGAGAGGAGTGGAATGGAAGGAAATAGAGATGAATGGAATGGAATGGAATGGAGAGCAATCACATGCTAATGATTGGAATGGAAAGGAATGAAACAGAATGGAGGGGCATGGAATGGGATGGAATAGAATTGGGTGGAGAGGAGTCGAATGGAATGGAAAGGAATGAAATTG
>NW_007234872.1:0-9707 GCF_000164805.1 Carlito syrichta
AAACACCTCTTATCACAGGGTGTCTGAATGAAACGTAATTGTACACCTAACCCTTAACTGTACCCCACAAAACTATAATAAAAATACTGATTTATTATTACAAAAAAAAAAAGAAAAAAAGCTCAAAAAGATAGAACAAAACCTGAAAGATATGAATGATCACTTCAAGAGACCAAACCTAAGAATAATAGGGATTCCTGAGGCAGAGAGGGAAACAGAAGCCACACTGGAACAAACATTTCATGAAATCATTCAAGAAAACCTCCCTCATCTCATCAAGGATGAAAAAATTCAAACACAAGAGATTCAGAGAACCCCTGCAAGACAACAAATGAGAAGACCAACTCCCAGACACATAATAATTCACCTAAACAAAGTAGCTATAAAAGAAAAAATCTAAAGGGCAACAAGAGAAAATGCCAAGACTACCTACCAGGAAAGCCAAATTAGAATAGCAGCAGATTTATTCACAGAAACCCTTCAGGCTAGGAGAGCCTGGAGCCCTATCTTCAAAGTTCTAAAATATAAACAATTTCAAACAAGAATAACCTAACCAGCCTAACTAAGCTTCATTAGTGAGGGAGAATTGAAATCATTTCCAGATATCCAATCCCTAAGAACCTATGCTGCCACCAGACCACTTCTACAAGAAACACTTAAGAAAGTACTGAACACAGAAGAAAAAGAAAAAAGAACAAAAACATTCTTCAGAAGACTACAGGCACAAGATTAAAAACACACATGAGCCAACCCCAAAACCCAAAGAAAGACAACAAACAAACAGGAACAACTCTGTAAGAACCATATGACAAGGATCTACTCTTGCATTTCAATTATTAGCCTAAATGTGAATGGACTAAATGCATCACTGAAAAGATATAGAATGGCAAAATGGATAAAATATCATCAGGCAACAATCTATTGCCCTCAAGAGACTCGCCTCACTAGAAAGGACACCCACAGACTCATAGTAAGAGGATGGGAAACAAACTTTCAGGCAAATGGAATACAAAGAAAGGAGGAGTAGCGATCTTAATTTCAGACAAAATACCCTTGAAGCTATTAAAAATAAGAAAAGATACAGAAGCCACTACAAAATGATCAAAGGCTCAATCCATCAACAAGAAATATCTATCCTAACATATATGCACCCAACATAGGTGCGCCAACTTTCATAAAGCAACTTCTTGGAAAACTAAAGAAAGATATTGACTCTACCACTATCACAACTGGGGACTCTAATACCCCATTCACAAACCTAGACAGATCATCAGGACAAAAAATCAGCAAGGAGATCCGGAACCTCAATGTGACTTTGGACCAAATGAACTTAATTGATACCTACAGAACACTCCATCCAAAGACCACAGAATACACATTCTACTCATCACCACATGGAACATATTCTAGGATCGACCACATACTCGGCCATAAATCAAGCATAAGCAAATTGAAAAGGACCGAAATTCTACCAAACAACTTCTCAGACCACAGTGGAATAAAAATAAACATTGACACCAACAAAGTCCCCCCAAAACCCACAAAGACATGGACACTAAACAGCATGATGCTAAACAACTCCTGGATCAATGATGAAATCAAAACACAGATCAAAAGATACCTGGAAACAAATGAAAATGAAGAAACATATTACCAAAATCTATGGAACGCCTTGAAAGCTGTAGTAACAGGGGGATTTATATCCCTACAAACACACATGAAGAAAATGGAAGGAACACAAATTAACAACCTGACAAGCCACATACAGAAGCTGGAAAAGCAGGATCACAGAAACCCTAATTTCAGCAGAAGAATTCAGATCACCACAATAAAAGCCCAAATCTGGGACATAGAAGACAAAAAGATAATACAAAAAAATCAATGAAACAAAAAGCTGGTTCTTCGAAAGGATAAACATGATCGATGGTCCCCTACCTAGACTGACCAAGAAAAAACAAGAGAAAAAAATCAAATAAGCACAATCAGAAACACCAAAGATGAAGTCACATCTGACCCTGAATAAATACAACAGATCATTAGAGACTACTACATACACTGGTATGGAAATATACTTGAAAACTCTAAGGAAATGAATTACTTTCTGACATCACACAACCTACCTAGGTTGGAACAAGAAGAAATTGAGATCCTAAATAGACCAATAGCAATCAAGGAAATCGACTACATAATAAGAAAACTTCCTACAAATAAAAGCCCTGGTCCAGATGGTTTTCCAGCTGAATTTTACAAGACGTTTAAGGAGGAGCTGATACCAATCTTACTGAAGGTATTCTAGGCGATTAAAAAGATAGAACTCTCCCCAAACCATTTTATGAAGCCAACATCACATTGATACCCAAGCCAGGTAAAGATTCAACAAAGAAAGAGAACTACAGGCCAATATCTTTGATGAACATAGATGCTAAAATTCTCAACAAGATCCTAGCAACCCGAAATCAGCAATACATCTGAAAAATCATCCATCATGACCAAGTAGGCTTCATTCCTGAGATGCAAGGCTGGTTCAACATTCATAAAAATCATAAATGTAATCGAATACATCAACAGATGTCAAAACAAAAACCACATGATTATATCATTAGATGCAAAAAAAGGTTTTGATAAAATCCAGCACCGCTTCTTGATAATAACCCTTGGACATCTAGGCATATGGGGAACATACCTCAAAAGAGTAAAAGCTATCTATGAGAAACCCACAGCCAGCATACTCCTAAATGGAAAAAAATTGGAACAATTTCCCATGAAAACTGGAACAAGACCAGGATGCCCACTCTCACCCCTCCTGTTCAACATATTTTTTGAAGTCCTGGCTCGAGCAATCAGAGAAGAAGAGGCAATCAGGGGTATCCAAATAGGAAAAGAGGAAGTCAAGTAATTTTTATTTGCAGATGATATAATTGTGTACCTTGAAAACCCAAGAGAATCTGTCAAAAACCTCCTTACACTGATAAAGGCCTTTGACAAATTCTCAGGATACAAAATAAATGTACAAAAGACAATCGCATTTCTCTACACCAATAATAAACAAACAGAAACCCAAATATAACACGCAATTTCATTCACAATAGCCACACATAAAATGAAATACCTTGGCATCTTTCTAATGAGAGACGTGAAATATCTTTACAATGAAAATTACGAAACACTGCTCAAAGAAATCAAAGATGACACAAACAATTGGAAAAATATCCCATGCTCATGGATTGGAAGAATCAACGTTGTGAAGATGTCCATCTTACCTAAGGCAATCTACAAATTCAATGCAATACCCATCCAATTACCAGTAACATTCTTCTCAGACATAGAAAAAACAACCCAGGAATTCATATGGAAACACAAACGTCCAAGAATAGCCAGAACAATCCTCACCAAAAAAAAACAAAGCAGGTGGTATCACATTACCAGACTTCAAACTTTACTATAAAGCTACAATCATCAAATCAGCTTGGTATTGGTATAGGAACAGGCATATAGATCAATTGAATAGAATTAAGATTCCAGAGGCAAAACCTCAATTTCTCAACCAACTCATCTTCAACAAGGACTCCACCACCTTCCACTGGGGAGAAGAGAATCTATTCAGTAAATGGTGCTGGGCAAACTGACTGACCAGATGCAGAAGATTGAAACAGGACCCCTATCTATCCCCATGCACAAAGGTAAACTCCACATGGATCAGAGACCAAAATGTAAAACCTGAAACCATAAGAACCTTAGAAATGACGGAAATACCCTTATGTAAATCAGAACTGGCATCCAATTCCTGAACAAAACTCAAAATCCACAGCTCATAAGAGAGAAGATAGACAAGGGGGATCTTATTAAACTGACAAGTTTTTTAAGGCCAAAGAAACCATCAAGAGAAGAGGGACACAGCGTACAGACTGGAAAAATTATTTGTCAACACCAAGTCTGACAAAAGCTTAACATCCTGGATCTACAAGGAACTAAAACGTGCTGAAAAGAAAAAATCTAAAACCCCATTATAAAATGGGCAAAAGATATGAACAGACACTTCACGAAAGAGGACATCCGAGCAGCCAACAAACACATGAAGAAATGTTCAACCTCACTAAACATCAGGGAGATGCAAATCAAAACCACACTGAGATACCACATAACTCCAGTCAGAATGGCAATTATCAACAACTCAGAAAATAACAGCTGCCTGAGAGGGTGTGGCGAAAAGGAAACACTTCTACATTGTTGGTGGGAGTGTAAACTAGTGCAGCCTCTGTGGAAAGCAGTGTGGCAATTCCTAAAAGCTCTAAATATCAACCTCCCATATGACCCCACAATCCCCCTACTGGGAATATACCCTGAAGAACTCAAATCACTCTATTAAAAAGATACCTGCACACGTATGTTTATCGCAGTGTTGTTCACAATTGCAAGAACCTGGAAACAACCATGCTGCCCATCAAAAGAGGACTGGATTAAAAAATGTGGTACATATACACGATGGAAAACTATGCATCCATAAAAAAGAACAAAACCATGAATTTCGCAGCAACCTGGATGGAACTAGAATATATAATACTGAGTGACCTTTCACAGAAACAAAGATGCGTGTATCACATGTTCTCACTTATATAATGGACCTTGAACATCCAATGTAATACTATAAGAAAATGACTGACAGTACTGGGAAATTATGGGGAGGGAGAGGGAGATGTGATTAACAGTAGCAAATATCTGTCTGGGGATGGGGAAACACCTCTTATCAACAGGATTCCTGAGTGAAACGTAATTGCACTCCTAACCCTTAACTGTACCTCACAAAACCATAATAAAAAATATTGATTATGAAAAAAATGGAACGCAGGTCTGAACAGACTTCTCATCAGGAAATAAAAGCGTTCAATGTCATAAACACAAAATGAACATTGCCCTTGTTCACTTGGTTGTTTTGGGGCTTTTGGTTGATATGTCCATGAATAGTCACAGGTCCCATTTCCCTGGAACTACTACTTGCAACTATTTCTTCTTGTGGACAAGGTCTTCTGTTCCATCACAGCCTATGATTTTGGAGACTGGAAAAATTCTTCAGGTTTCCACAATAGTTGTGATTAGACAAAGTAATCTTTCTTCTGCCTATTGTTTTTAGACACATGTGTTTTAGCCACTGAGCAAAAGCATGATCTTAAAATTTCCATTCTTTGCAGGCAAACACAACATATTGATGACAGGAGCATACCTATAATAAATTTTTTTTAGGATTTATACTGTCTTCCATAGATATATCATGCACCACCTGGATTCAAACTTACGCTGGCCTATTTGTAGACATTTCACCATCCCTTCCATTGTCATATTAGATGTACAGAACAATGTAGAGAAACTGGAAGGCATGCTTTTGTTTAATATAGCACACATCCTACCCTCCAAGAACAACCGGATTCTTTGGTTTCTAATGACATCATTCAGGATCTCATACCAGTAATTTGGACAGTCACTAACTCAGACACTGGTTGTGGCAGAAGTACTATACTAAGGAGCCATCAGCAAATTCATGGATAATTAGGAGTTGAGTCTCTTAAGACAAATTTCTCACACTTATGTTGAATTGACTGGAGATGAATTAATCATATGAGTCCAAATGACTGTCAGGCGAGTTCATGGAGTGGTACCCATATCAATAAGTGTGATTCTGTCATTAATAACTGAGACACAAATTACATGATGTGATGTCAGTTTGGAGCAAGACAGCTTGGCCAGCCTCCATAGTTCATGGTGGAGAAAGTACTGATATATATAGAAGACATTGCAAGTAGAATGTTGATATTGAATGAATTTGCTAAAGATCACTGGAACTGTGATAGCCCTAAATTCTCTGACCCAGAAGAATAGTTTTCCTTTGCATGGAGATTTTGGTTCAATGTAAATGTTAATGTATTTGATTTGTGACATTGTTTAAACATGAATTTCCTCAAACATTCCTGCTGGAGTTGGATTGCCACCGTAATGATACAGAGCAGTGGGGCATTGAGAGGTGATGGTGCCGTGAGTGTACTGCCATTTTGAATGAGATGAACACCACTTTTAAAGAGTGATTCCAGTTCCCCTTGGGCTCTGTTTTCCATTCCCACTTCTGCCATAGGATGCTGCAGCAAGAAGGTCCTCACCAAAATCAATGTCCTTGTCCTGTACTTCTCAGTTCCAAGAATGCAAGCCAAAGTTTTTTTGTTCGTGATAAATTGCACCACAACCAGAATCAGAGCCTTTGGCTGAGGCTGAATATAAGCACCTGCTGAGTGAGTCCCTAGAAAATTTTGTGATCCCGATGTTCACACACCTGCAGGTAGTGGAGACCCATGAGGACTATAGGGGGAAGGAGACATTCCTTTATCTGCTGCTCTGCTGGTCACTTCAATGGGAGACAGTAGTGGTCAGATGTGTGTGGTTCATTCCCTAGAGGTGCGCCAGACTTTCAAAGGATTCTCTTCACCGAGAAGGCAGGGGGGCTTGTCCATCTGTGTCTGTGACCTGTTGGTCACATTCCCTTCCTATTATCCTGGCCAATGTATCTCCCAGCCTGCGACACACAGTCAGAGGCCCTTTTAAGTTATACCTTCACTTACACAAGCCAGAACCCTTTAGAAAATATTGGATCTCTTTTTATATCTGGGTCTCTGGTTGAATTCTAACGTCTCCACATGGAAATACCAGCATTTCATGACCAGGGGATGCCGGTACAAAAGAGAAACAAAGAGTTTGAGAGTAGTGAGACAAGGGTGCTGAGTGTGTCTGGAGGATTTAGGTGCCAGAGGCTTCAACTTCTCTAGTGACCTCAATTTTGTACTCTCTGTTGTTTTGGGTCTTCCTCAAATGATTGAACCCTAGTATTTGGATCACACAGTTTGGGCATTTTTTTCTCAGGTATCAAGAAAAGCAAAGGAAAACCAATAACAAGTTTTAAAAAATCGGTTACAAGCATAAGGTGCAGAATATCTGTGATGAGTCTGATTCGCGTATTTTGTGTCAGGGGAAGGCTATGATGGTAACCCTGTTGGGTTTAATATGGTTTTGGCCTGCCTATGCACTCTCTGGCTTTCAGCAGAGTCTCTAATGGCTATTAAAATCAAGGAATTTCTCTGAGGTCACTGCTGAGAGTGTGATTGGAAATGACTCCCAGGTAATTCTAGGTTTCCTTAGGACTCTGACCCAGTTGACTGTAGATAAGGATTTGGCATCAATATCCTTTTCAATCTGCTTTTTATTACCCCACTGAGAATATGACCTAGTATAGTGTAATGTTATTTTTATATTTAGAGGTGACATCAATAGTCACAGACTCCTAAAATTAGAGAGGTTTCCTGGTAACTAACAGATAGGGAAAGAAGTTCCAACCCCTGACAAGAAACCAGCTCTTATCATAAATCTGGACCCACCTCTTGGGTTAATTCTGATTAGTGAGTTCGACCCACCCCGTGCATTTGACTTTAACCCTACATTCACACAGGAAGGTGTTCCTCTGGGCCCCAAGCTAATGATTCCTCACAGTGTGTATTGTGCAGTAATATACTGTTGTGTCTTCAGTTCTTAAACTGTGCATTTGCAAATAGAGCATGTTCTTGTTGTTGTCTCTGGAAATGGAGAACCTGACCTTTGCAGAATTTGTGTAGTAGTTTTCACTTCCACCATAGCATATAATTGCCATGCACTCCATCCCCTCTTCTAGGGTCTGGAAGATGCAGTTCATTCCATAGGTACTGAAAGTGAATACAGAGACTGAAAAGAAGAATCTCAGGGACTCTCCTCCAGGCTGATACAAACCTCTCCAGACTCCACCAGCTGCACCTCACACCAGGCATCTGCAAAAACAGACATAACCTAGTCAGATCTGCCACATATATTCATTGTTTCTCTTATTCACAAACTCAATATCTTTAGTCTCCGTGAATCACCTTTAAAAGTAGCAACAAGGAAAATCCGGTGGAGCCTCAAATCCATGCTGTGCCATCTGTGTTTCATACCAAACCTTGATTGGGATCACCTGGGCCTGCTTTCCCAGGGCTTCATTGAATGGAATGGGCTGGTTTTCATCAGCAGAGGGCCACATTTGCATGTCTCCTGCTATATAGCAACTTCTGGGGTGAGATGCCTCGGGAAAGAACCATGACCACAGTTGATGAAAGTGTCCTGGGGAAGTTTGGTGTCACTGATAGGATTTGGGAAGATATGGTTTCTTATTACTAAAATTATGTGTTGTGTTGTGATAAGTACAATACTACTATTTTGTTTATTTTTGTTTTGTTTGTGTATTTTTAAAATTTTTTAATTCAATGGATACATGTGGGAGTTTGTTACATGGTTATATGGCATAATTCTGGGTTTGGGCTACTTTTGAACACATCACTTAAATGGCAAGCATAGTATCCAATAGGCATAATCCTTTTTCCCCCAGCCACTCCCATTTTGTAGTTCCCAGTGTCTGTTATTTTCACTTTTACGTTCTTGTAGTCATGATTTTACTCCCACTTATGAGTGAAAATAAGCAATATTTGGTTATCTTTTTCTGAGTTAATACAGTTAGGATAATGTCCTCCAGTTGCATTCATGTGGTGTTAAAATAAAATATTATATTCTTTTCATGAATGCATAGCACTCATTGATATATATGCACCACTCTTTTATTCAGTTCACCATTGACGGGTACTTAGGTAAATTCCATAACTTTGCTATCATTTATAGTGCTGTGATAAACATTTAAATGCAAGTATATTTTTCATTTACTAACTCCTGTCCTTTTGGTAATAATCCCAGTAATGGAATTGCTGACTTGAAAAGTGGTTCTATTTTTAGTAACTAGAGAAATCTCTAAACGACTTCACATAGTAGTAGTCAAGCTCATGTACATTCTCTCACCCAGTGTATAAGAGCTCCATTTCTCCACACCTTTGCTGAAATCAGGTTTGTGTGCTGGTTTTTTCTACTTTGTTAAATGATAGCCATTCTGATTGGTATGAGATAGTACCTCATAGATTTAATTTCCGTTTAACTGGTGATTAGTTCCATTGAGCATCCTTTCACATGTTTTTAGGACACTTGTATTTCTTCTTTTGAGAAGCATCTGTTCATGTCCTTTGCCTAATTTTAATGTGGTACTTTTTTCCTGTTGAATTAATTTTCTTATAGATTCTGCTGTAAGTTAATTTTCAGAGTCATTGTTTATTAATTCTTTAGCCCATTTGATAGGCTGTCTGTTTACTTGAGGAGGGTATAACAGCTTTATACACAAGCTCTCTAATAGGAAGTCAGCACTGTGGATGTTCCTTTCTCTGATGCTAGTGCCTCTACCCTCCAAGGGAACCAGTGATGACTTCTGTGATCCCAAGTTCAGTGTTCTCAGACTTTCATTAAGAAATGTAGATTTTTCTTTCCATACACGGTCTTATTTTCCAATTATGGCATTAACAAATTCTTCAATGTAAGGTATTGCAATCTGAATGTTAAGCTTTTTTATTTTTTGAGTTGGAGTCTCACTCTGTCACCCAGGCTGGAGTGCTGTGGCACGCTTATGGCCATTGCAGACACTATCTGCTGTGTTTAGGTGATTTTTCCACCTCAGTCTACCAAGAAGCTGGAACTACAGGTCTGTGCCACCATGCCTGGCTAATTATTTTATTTATGTAGAGATGAGGTCTAGTCATGTTGCCCAAGGCTAGTCTTAGACTCCTAGGCTC
>NW_007234873.1:0-9222 GCF_000164805.1 Carlito syrichta
AGATGAGAACAGTTTCTGGGTGGAAACGGTGGCTTCTAGACACTCAGAGAAACCAGGAAGACAGTCCCAGAATTGAAAATAGCCAGCACCCTGCGGGGCTTCGCACAGGAGATGCTTAACTGAGAGGTGACCACATTTCACAGGAGACCATGGAGAAGACGCAGAGAGAGCTCACAGTGGCTGTGTATGCTTTCTTTTGAATCATAAATGTGATCAATTTAGTTATGCAGGTATTAAATCACATCTGAGCACCTGTTTACCTGGTGGTAAGTTACTTGATAGTGTGAGTCAAACTTAATTTGAGTGGACACTGGTTCAGGGAGGTCTTGGGAAGATGAATTATTTTTGGAGTGATTTTGCAACCATAAAAACTCATCGAGCAGAGATGCTAGAAAAACAAATTTCCTATTAGCTTTCCTGTCAGAGAACTGTTCAGCAGCATATTTATTTGGGGACAACAACATGTATTTAGAAAAAATTTTTCACAAAAGAGCAGTGATAAGAGGAAACAATGTATCTGGACCTGGCTAGCAGAATTCTTTCTCTTTACGATTATGCCCAGACCACAGGCAGTTGCCACCATCAGGGTCCCCAAAGTGGGCCTCTTTGTTAGACGTAAACCCAGGAAGCTGCTCTTCTGAAGGCTGTTGCTCCTGTGTATATTTTTGTTCCTTTGCTGTCCAGATGGAGACACGGCATCATATACAGCTGAGAGGTGTTTACCTTTTCAACTGACTGTGTTTCATAGGACACAATTCGCGCACTCCAGAGAATGCTTCGTCCTGCCTTCTTTTACAATCTCAAGGTAGTAAATAAACAGTGTTAAAAACATCCTACAAGAATGACAAAGCCCAGAGGTTTTTTTGTCCCTAGAAGTATTTGACTTAGTTTACTAGGGCTGCCATAACAAAATACCACAGACTTAAACAGCATGATTTGTTCTTTCACAGTTCTGAAGGTTGGAAGTCCAAGATAAGGTGTCAGCACATTTGGTTTCTTCTGAGACCCCGCTCCTTGGCTGAGATAGTCACCCTCTCACTGTGTCTTCACATGCTTGTGTCTTGGTCCACCTGTTGCGTCCAGTTCTCCTCATCTTACAAGAAAACCAGCCATAATGGATTAGGGTCCACCCATATACGTCCGTTTTACCCCAATGACCTCTTTATAGGCCCTATCTCCAAGTACGGGTCCATCTGAGGTACTGCGGGGTGGCACTTCAACAAATGACATTTGAGGGAACACCATTCACTCCGAAAAACTGTCAACTTTAGTTTCGTTGTGAACTGAACCTGTCACAAAGACTGGACTAAAGGCCTTGGTGACCTAGGAATGAAGCAAGGACAGCTGGTGGCTGTTTCACATGAAGGCATAAAGCCCCTGCAGGCCTGAAAAGGCGGCAAGATTGCACCTCGCAGTTTTGACTCATCTCACAGCATCATGAAATTTAAGATTACCTCTTACATTATAAGGGAGTCTTGAATGGACACGCCATTATCATAATGACAAAAGGGCCAGTTCATCCAGCAGGTGCCCACAGATAAATGTTTATGGACATAATAACAGAGCTTCAATAATATCTCAAGATAAAACTGATATAATTGTAAGGAAAACAGACAAATCCACAGTTATTGCCAGAGACTGCAACACTTATTTTTCAGTAAGATGAAACATGTAGACAGAAATTCAGTATAATCATAGAAGACTTGATTAATTTGATCTATTTGATATTGATAGAATATACCACAAAACAACAGAATGTACATTTTTGGTAATGAACATGGAACATTTAACTATTGTAGTCAATAAAACAAGCCTCGCTAAACTTAAAATGATACAGTTCTCATAATGTATGTTTTCTACCAATGACGGAATTAACTTAGTCAACAACAGAAAGATATCTAAAATTTCCGCACATATTTGGAAATTACATAAAACAGTTTAAAATAGTTTATAAATCAAAATAGAACTAAAGAATTAGAAAATATTTTGAGATGAGTGCAAAATACTAAAATCAGTGTGATCTTCCTCATGTGGTACTTAAAGAAAAAACTGTAGTGCTGGATGCATGTATTGGAAAAGAAAATGCTCTCAAATCAATCACCTTAGCTTCCACCTTAAGAACTAGAAAAAATAAAGCTAAAGGTAGGCAGAAGACAGAACAAAGATCAGTGCGAAAATCAAGACAATAGAAAACAAGCAAAAAAATACAAAAATTAATGAAACCAACTCTGGTTCTTTGAGAAGTTCTGTAGTATTGATAAACCTCTGTTCAGGCTGACCAGGAAAAAAGAGAAAACAAAAACAAACAAATCAGGAATAAGAGAAGTCACATAACAAGAGATAAAACATGCTAAAAAAATAGATAATAAATGATAATTGTGTACAATATTGTGCCAATAGATTCAACAACTTAGATGAAATGGACAAATTCCTTCAATGACACACAATTAGCTAATCTTACTCGAAAAGAAGTTGATAACCATAACAGCCCTGTAGCTATAGATTTAAAATCTTCCCACAAAGAAGACTCTAGTTCTAAATGGCTTTAGTGAAAAATTCTACCAAACATTTAAGGAAAAAGTAATACCATTTCTACTAATTTTTACCAATTCTAATTAAGGTCAAAATGTTTAAGAAGGAGGGAATACTTTCTATTAATTTCTTGAACTTTTCTCAGACTTATAAGTGCACTGGGCAAAATGACCAGTTAGTGGGGATAATTTTGTATTCTTATCATTTTAATTGGCCACAACCACAGACAGATTTCAATTTATTTCCAAGTTTCTTCATGGGAATACCTGAAGAAAAAATAAGAAGTGCTCATGAAGTGTAAACACTTTCCAGGAATTAATGATAGTTACTTATAATATATTAACAATCATCTCATGAAAACTGAGTGGACTGTGCTTGCATTTTTATATAAATGTATACTTTTTCATTGTCTTTAAATAACGATGATAATTCTGAAGGTAGCGGTTTTATTTGTCAAGTTTTAAAAGTTTATTTTTACAGATGAGGAAGATCCACAGGAAGATGTCATTTGCTTGGGGCAACGTAAAACAGCTCTGGAAGAGACAAAACAGACTCTCACTGAACAAGTAATCTATATAGTTGCAGTGATGAGACTAATATGCAGTGGGGAGGCTGCAAAAAGATTTGGTGACATCCAATGCATGCCTGCGGTGCAGAATTACTGCTCCTGTTCACAAACTGACATGCTGAGAAACATTCCTGTATTTCTGGCAGAATAACCTCAGTGAGCCATTTAAGCACTGGGGAATCTGAAGCACTTTTAGGCATTGTGTTCCATCCGAAGTTTTAAGACTTTAGGCTATCCAAGTGTGGTCTGTTTAATCAAGCATCTAGTTTGTATTGAAGGCAGCATTTTTGCTATAGGTGCTTGTCACAATGCAGGAAGGTGTGCAAAGAACAAGTTGAGCCAGAGGAGCGCTTCACTTTTGATGCCAAAATCAATCACTTTTGGTCATAATACCAGGCATGGATAATGGCTGATCTAGTGAACGCTGTCTGCATCACCCCAGAATTTCTTGCAGTAGACATGGCATTATTTGACACATTGCTTGATCATTAACACATTGCTGTCATCGGATATACTTGTCAAGATTAAGCTAAATGTCAGTAGAAGACTCAGTGAAGCCTTGAAAATCTCACAACTTGCTCTCAGAGACACTGCCAACAAAAATGATAAATGCCATTGGCTTGTGGTACTATTCTCATTGATGTACCAATAAATGAAGGAATGCTGAAAAAAATGTTCTTTCAGACACCTGCACACCGTGAGCCTAGAGTCCTTTTCATCACTGTGAAAGACAGCTCTCTAGACACTGTTGAACTGTAGATTTATAGATAAAACATAGCAAAACACAAAGTAAGGCAAAAACTTCCTGTTCCTGGATAAAACAGAAAGGATAAAATTAAACATGGAATTACAAAATAAATATATGAAAGAAGCATATATGGTAATGCTTAGCAGCAGATTAGGCCAATTCATTTGGAGAAAATTATGAGAACTTGTAGGCCATCTCAGATGATAATAACTTATTTCATGGACAAAAAAGCAATTACATTTTTCCATTCTGGAAACTATGTATAATAGGCTAAAGTTAGGCAAGGTGGTATGTATGTAGAATAGAATAGATAGAAGTCTAACGTACTTATTGTATTTACTTTCTTCACTTGTTTAAGTTCTGGAATAATTTTCAAAAGAAAGGAAAATGTTTCAGTCTAGCATTTCTTTTTCTTGCAGCTGAAGTCTATATTATTAAAGAATTAAATAGCAGGTCACCATCAAATGTCCTTGAATGTTCAGAAACCAGATACATCCAGTGAACATAGCCAGGACCTCTTGGATATGAATGACAAAGACAAAATTCAGGCCTACAGAAATGCTCAAGGACAGGCCTTAGATATAGCTGTGTCCAGGTCACAGATATTGTCTTTTGAATGGGGTCTTACCCTTTCCATCTTTTCCTTCCTCTGTGCTGGTTCCGTTTTGTTTATTTCCTTCAAGGACTCATATCATGTGATTAAAGACAAGAAATACCGGTGGACATGGACTTCTGCAAAAACACTCAGGGAACTCTACCATCAGGGATCTTCTCTGGACATGGGTTCAGCCCTCTAGGTCTTGAAATCATATCTTTCTCCCGCTAATTTTTTTGTTTCTGAGTGGCATGAGGAATGGCCCATCTTTTTATGACCCAAATTCCTTCTCAGTAAACTGGTATAGATATATAAGGGACCTAGTGGGAGGGTCAAAAAATAGGGTCACCCTATTTTATAGGGTGTCCACATTTTTTAAGCAACTGTAGAGGCATCAGTAAGGGACTCACTCTTCCTCCATTCACCCACCAAGAGATTGGGAACAGCCTAGTTAAATGTTGAAAGGCTGTGCTGTCGCAATCTTTCCCCACATAATAATCAGGTTTTTTCAGTATCGTAGATCAGTATCGTAGCCATATCAGCACTGCCCACACACAGTCAATGAAAATGATAACTTAAAAAGCCATCAATAAAAAACTGCACCTAATTCCAACAGATAAATTATAGATGGCTAAACTTTTTTTGAAAGTAAACACCATGTTAGATTTTTTTTTGTTTGTTTCCCCAGAGTAAAAGTTCAGACAAATATATTCTAGTGATATCTATATAAACCAGAGGTGTTTTGATTACTACATGACAGTGAAACAATTTTAACATGGTGGAACATTCTTAGCACTGTGACATGTATATATTCTGACAGTCAAAACTCTCAATTGTAGGATAAGCAATCCAATCAGTTAGAAAAAAAACCCACTAAGTAAATATTGGAAGAGGTTGCTTTGAGTATTTAAGTAACTGAGCAAAACAGGTAAGATATGTAAAAACTTAAAATGCTATTTAATAACAAAAGAAGTATTTTTTCTATAATTACAAAAGATCTGTGCATGTGTTCTTTGATTTTACATAGCACTGCATTTTTCTCTTAATATGCTATGTATACACCCTCTCTAAATATAATATATATATTTACACATACATACAAATATAAAATTTGAAAAGAAAGTATTAAGTATTAACTAAGGGACCATAGCTAGTATTATTAGAAGTACTGAATTGATTTTTTTATTCTGAAGTGTGTTGGTCATTAACAGTTAAATCAGTTGCTCCAATTTTTTATTTTTATTTTTGAGTCAAGTTCTTATAGTGTCATGCAGGCACCAAAAGATTATCTTGGGAAAATGTAGGAGCCCAGTTCATTTTTCATTTTTAACAAGCATTTTAAAACCAATATGAAGGCCCCAAGGATATTTATAGGCGAAGTAAAATTTATTCTGGTAAACAAGAAAATAAATGAAATCTGATTATGTATAAAAATTTTTATGGAGTTTTTAATCTGAGTATTATTCATTTGCTCAGTTGAGATTCCAATTCCTTTTGCAAAAAAGCATATAAGAATTATATTTTGATCTGAGAAGTCAAGCGGAAAAAAAAAAAAAAACGTAAGCACGATTCCCTACAAAATGAACAGAAAGGCCAGGTGCAATGGCTCATATCTGTAATTCCAGCACTATGGAAGACCAAGGTAGGACAACTGTTTGAGCCCAAGAGTTTGAGACCAGTTTGGGCAACACAGAGAGACCTTGTTTCTATTTTAATTTAAAAAAAGAAAAAGAAAAATGAACATTAATAGCCAAGTGCATCTATAGTCCCAGCTACTCGGGAGGCTGAGGCGGGAAGACTGCTTGAACCAGGAGTTTGAAACCTAACTGGATAACACAGTAAACCCTGCCTCAAAACAGCGACACACACACACACACACACACACACACACACACACACACACACACACACACACACACGAAAGTCTGAATTAATAACAAAATGTATCCAAAGTATAAACACTTGTCGGTAAGGGATACTAGGTATTATCTATATAAATGTTGGCGAACAGAATAAAATTATTCTCTTAAGATTATGGTTCAAGCTCAAATTCAATTTTCATAGCCAGAAGTTAGCTGTTAAGAGCCCTCACTACTCATAACAAAACCATGCCCACAGCGTAGAAGAGAATTGCTTTCCCTCCCAGACTTCAGAGAAAATACAGTATTTTAAATACTAAGTAAATCTAATGATGAGTTGAAAAGGCAAACAAATGAAAGTCTAATATAAAAACTTAGGTGTTTTTGATAGGTAACATAGGTTATTAGCTTAACATTAACATCATATTTGCCAGACTAAAAAGAAGATTCAAAATAACTGAACTCACTAATACTCAATTTTCTTGATTTATTTTCTATGACAGCTTTTCCATGCCTAAAATAGTCTCAAACATCCTCTTACTAGGTTTCTTTAGCTCACCATCCTCAAGTGAAAGGAAAGAACTACTCTGCTAAAGATCATCTTTTATCACCTCCAAGGCTCCTGAGGCAAATCCTCAGGGCCATGGTTTGAAAGAATTATGCTCCCAATAATCATCTTGGTCATGACTTCATCTCAGGAGAAGGAAGATCTGGCTCCAACTTGAACGTTAACTCTGTCGAGTATACCCACTGCTAGTACCTAGTGCCACAGAAGTCAGAGCAAAATGTATTAATTTTTCTCCAAAGGAGCAAATAAAAGATCTTCTATTAATCCATTTACTTTGGAGTCCCTTTTTATTAGTAATTGTTACATAAATATTCAGAAAAATATTTTGTATAATATTATGGCACTTAAAATGATGATGATCTAGCTCTCATTTTCAACAAATATTTTTCTATCTCACAACTAAAGTATACTAAATGAAAAAGTATCCTGAATTCATCTCTATTTCTTAGAAACTCTCTCAGATCTTATCCACATTCTACCCACCAACAATTTTGACTGAAATAGATCTCGTACCAATATAAGTAGTAGTATTCATGCATGCTGTAGAGTTCCAATTCAAAGCCACTTAGAAGGTACTGTATCATAATTCAAAGGTTATGGTAAAGAACCCAGGTACCCAAACAGGCCAAGTGTTGCCTTTGGGGTTCCTGTTTCAACAGTATAACGTGAAGCACTGCATCAACTTTTTCTGCCTATTAAAATGAAACGTCATTTCACAATGGCTAACATTTACAATTTACCTGAACACACTTTAAACTAAAAACACATCCATTTTAAAGGACAAAAATACAAATAACTGCTTTCGGGTCTTTAGTTACATTATCAATTAATACTGCTGCTGTTCACAAATTAACTTTAAAATCAATACATTTTTATCATAATGTGAGCTTCCTATAAAACTATGCTTTTATATGCATTTCATAATTTATCCTGATTATCAAAGAAATAATTTAAGATTTTTATCAGTTTGGATTATTGTTCCGTTTCTTTTTGTAAACTCTTTTTTGGTATATGAAGCAGTAACATTTTAAATGAAAATTCAACACATCACGTTGAAAAATTAAATAGTCAAAATACTGTTCCTAAGAATTGTTTTTAAAAACCTGGCCAAAGTGTGCAAACTGTTTAATTTCAGAAAGGAAGGGAACTTGGCTCTTACCTCATCCTGCAAGGTAGCAAATTCTTCAAGAATATCCCCAAGCTTATCTCTCTGTCGAGCCCTGTTAAGTCCATGGATCTGAATAAGAATACAGAATGGCTGCAACACACATATAATTTGTCAACCTTAAGTGTGAAATTTCCTGATACTAAAGAAATTTAACTTTCTACGTTCACAAAATCTGGCCTAAGGGAAAAAAATGCTGTGTATATAAGAATCATGACTATGTACACTTTTTACTTTATACAAGTGTTTGTTTTTAAGAAACGTCACCATCAGAATTTGCCATGTGAAAATAAGTTGCGTCGAGTGCAGCGGCTCAAGCTTGTAATCCCACTACTTTGGGAGGCAGAGGGGAGAGGACTGCCTCAGCCCAGGGGTTTGAGACCAGCCAGGGCAACTTGGTGAGATTTCATCTCTACAATACATCAAAAAATTATCAGGGCACGGTAGCACACATCTGTAGTTCCGGCTACTTGGAAGGCTGAGGCAGAAGGATCGCCTGAGCCCAGCAGGTTGACGTTTGGGTAGCCATGAGTGTGCCACTGCATTCCAGCCTGGGCGACAGAATGAGACTCTGACCCAAAAAAAAAGTTTCACAAATAGCCACTTTTCTCTAATTATACCACCTAATCATTACAAAGCTTAAGTAATGGCTAATATCAGTAAACCCTGACTAAAGTTCTTCTCTTCCTACTCTCTGTATACAGTAGGTTCTCATATAAAATACTATATATATATAAAACATTCCACTAACCAGACAACAGACATGGACAGCAAGATGCTTTAAGTATGAATTAAGATTCTTTTTTTTGAGTTGGAGTTTCACTCTGTTGCCCAGACTGGAGTGCAGTGGCCTACTCCAGGCCACCGCAGCCTTGACCTGATGGGTTCCAGCAGTCCTTCCGCCTCGGCCTTCCAAGTAGCTGGAACTACAGGTGCGCGCTACCATGCCCAGCTCATTTTTTTGATTTACTGTAGAGATGAGGTCTCGCCAAGTTGCCCAAGAGGGTCTCGAACCCGCGGGCTCAGGCAATTCACTCACCTCAGCCTCCCAAAGCACAGGATTACAGGCTGAGTCACCGAGCCTGGCTGAATTAAGATTCTTATAGTATAATATTACTTTATATTTGTATACTTTGACAGATAATATCTCATTTGATCAATAACTACCCTACAAGAGGTACAGAAAA
>NW_007234873.1:9384-18722 GCF_000164805.1 Carlito syrichta
AGGCTGAGGTGAGTGGATTGCCTGAGCCCGCGGGTTGGAGACCCGCCTGGGCAGCGAGACTTCATCTCTACAATAAATCAAAAAATCAGCTGGGCATGGTATCACATGCCTGTAATTCCAGCTACTTGGAAGGCTGAGGCGGAAGGATCGCCGGAGCCCAGCAGGTCGAGGTTGCGGTGGCCGGGAGCGGCCACTGCACTCCAGTCTGGGCGACAGAGTGAGACTGCAACTCAAAAACAAAACAACAAAAAAACAAAAATAAAAAAAGAAACAAGAAAAAAACTAAAAGTTAAAAAAATAATAATAAATAATGTCTATGTCTGCTTTAAAAAATAAATAAATAAATAAATAAAATGTGGTCATCTACTGATTCTGCTCTCTTCCTCTTTTACCATAACATGCTGTCTTCCTCCATGTATTTAGTAATGAATTGGCCCCAAAGAGCTGCCTGCTTGACTTCTCTAAGAGAGATGTTGGCTGGGCGCAGTGGCTCATGTCTATAATCCCAGCACTTTGGGAAAAGCGAGAAGACTGCCTCAGCCCATGGGTTCCAGACCAGGCTGGTGGACGCGAAATCAGAAAAAACAAAAAACAAAAAAGGGAGACACCTGTTATCAACAAGGGGGCCTGAATAAAGCATATTTGTATACCTAACCCTTAACTGAACCCCACAATATCAAAATAAAAAATATTGATTAAAAAAAACTAGTGAGATGTTTACCTATAATTAAAGAAGAATAAATTATAATTAATTTAATCTACTATAAGGTTTGTATTATTTGGCCAATTACTTGAGACTTTAAAAAGTTTGTGGTCTCATTTAAATTAATACTTTTAATTTTATAATAATATTATTCATTAAGGTAGTATTAAAGATAAGTATAAGCCAGGCTCGGATGCTCAGCCTGTAATCCCATGCCTTGGGAGGCTAAGGTGAGTGGATTGCCTGAGCCCGCGGGTTCGAGACCTGCCTGGAAACTTGGTGAGACCTCATCTCTACAATAAATCAAAAAATTAGCCGGGCATGGTAGCGTGCGCCTGTAGTTCCAGCTACTTGGAAGACTGAGGCGGAAGGATCGCCGGAGCCCAGCAGGTCGAGGCTGCAGTGGCCGGGAGCGGCCAGGGCAGGCTCCAGTCTGTGCGACAGAGTGAGACTCCAACTCAAAAAACCAAAAAAAAAAAAAAAACCCAAAGATAAGTATATAACAAAGTTACAAATATTCCTTGCTTATAAGGTCAAAAAAAGTAAAGTTTTTATGTCCAATTACAAATTAATAAGAAAGCGACTGTTCTTTCCCAGTTGGGGGTCATAACTTCCCATATCTGCAATGGGAGGAAGTCAAAGGCTGCCTTTGCAGCTAACAACCTAGCAGAAGACTACAGGTTATGATACCATCCACTCAAGTGTTAAGAGGAGACCAAATTTTTTATTTATTCACTAAAAGTGAATACGAAGTATCAGTTAAAAGAAAGTATAAAGTAGTGATACTGAAGGAATTATACCCCACCATTTTTAAAGTACCCATCACAACAATCCCAACTGTAGCTCTTACCCGAACACAGTGAGTAACAAAAGAGTCGATACAGTCCTTGGCTTGGTGATTATTATATAGGCAGCACCTGCAAGATAATATTCACATCATTAAAATCAAACGATATGACCCAGATAAAAGCAGCAGTGATTACTGTGTGTACTACCAACAGACAGAGGAGGTGGAAAAGGAGAAAGCAGAACCAATTACTAAGTTAAAGACTGCTAGCATTAGATTAAGAAACACTTCACAATTACTATGTTGTCCAGACAAGAAATGCATGGTATTTCCAATTGTTTCAGTTTTATATTTGAACAATCAGAGTTGGATCCAAGAAGACCAAATTAGCAAAAGGAAAAGTCCAAAGCCCCACTTTATCAGGACCCTATCCATCTATTTTCTTACAACTGATTTCCTCATGGATTGTGCTCAACTAAAATACTATTCGGAAACCTAGTTTTGTTCAAATGTATGCCCATTCCCAACATCTGGATATAAACTGTCATTTACATATTCCTCTGGCACCTCAACTTCTCTCCTCTGAAAGTGGTTTCCTGTGCCATTCTTTATCTCAGTTCGCAGCATCAGGAAGTGACTGACACCTTCGTGAGAAGTCTGGGAGGAGCTGCTACCTTCCAGGCCCTAGTGAAGCTATAGGGGTGAACAGGGAGCAAGACTTTTCGTTCTATCCTTGAGGGAGACCAGTATCCTTTGCACCAAGGAAAATGGGAAAAAGGAAAGAAACTTTCTCATGCTGCCTTGACAAAAGCTGACAACTTGCTACTCATAAGTGTCTGCCACAGCTCAGCAATATGACAAAAGCCTCAAAGACAAAAAGAACCAGAGCGACACCACAGAAAATGATAATGCAGCCAGCAGTCAGTAAGAAAAAGGAGAACACCAGGAATGGCAGTTGGTCGAACAGAAGGGCTGGGAGGTTCATTAGATCTCTAACCCCAAAGAAAGAAATTACTTAAGGAGACCAAAATAAAGCACTGAAAAAAAAAGATTTCCTAAGTCTAAAAATGATTTTCAAATTTAAAAATTCAGTGGAAACACATTCACTAGTAGCCTTGAAAATCAAGAGGAAGAACTTTCTCACATCACAGCAAAATAACAAGGAGATTAGTGTCAGGGGAGATCTAGATGATCTCCTATGACAGGAGTTCTAAAAAAAAAAAACATAAAAACAACCAGATGAAGCTGAGGCAATAGTCAAATAAATAATAGGGAAAACAATATGATTGGAAGACTTGAGACTATAATGACAGAGTTTCAGATAGGACTAGTTGAAAATCACACAGGAGCTGGTTGCAGTGGCTCACACGTGTAATCCCAGCACTTTGGGAGGCAAAGGCGACAGGATTGCCTGAGCCCAGGGGCCTGGGCAACTTGGCAAGAACTCGTCTGTATCATAAATTCAAAAATCAGCCAGGCATGGTGGTGTGTGCCTGTGGTTCCAGCACTTGGAAGGTTGAGAAAAGTAAATAGTTTTAGAACACAAACTTGCGGAAATCTTAAAGTAGAGTTAAAAATGAAAAGATGAAAAATAAGGAGAAAAAAGATAAAGGTTTACTATGTAATAAGAATAAATGAGAGAAAGCTTAAACTAATAAAAGTTGTTCCAGAAATAGAGCTCAGAAAAAAAAAGTCTTTAAGAAATTTTTCTGTAATCAAGCTATAGAAATACCTAGGTTGAAGGCCAATAAAAAGCTGCCCAGCACAACTGATAAAAATTGACCTATATCAAGGTATATCATTATGAAAGTACAGATTAGTGTCAACAAACAGAAGATCCTAAGAGACTTGAAAGAAACAAAAATAGCCACATACACAGAATCAAGACAGAAGAATGTTGCTGTACTTCTCAGCGGCAGTAGTGGATGCTTGAAATAAACAAAAACACAGTTGAAGCAGCAATATTTCTGATTCAAAACTTACACAGAGCTACAGCAATCAAGACAGTGTGATCCTGGATAAACATAGACTTATGTTTCAGTGGTCTACAAAAGGATTGAGAGCCAGAAAATGAACCCTCATATTAATGCTGTTTGACAAGGACATCAAGACAATTTAATGGAGAAGGAAAAGTTCAAAAAGGTCCCGGGACAACTGGATATTCATATGCAGAAGAATAAAGTTGGGCTGGATGTGGAGGCTCAGGCCTATAATCTTAGCATTTTGACAGGCCGAGGTGAGAGGACTGCCTGAGCTCATGGGCTCGAGACCAGCCTGGGAAACTTGGTGAGATCTCATTTCTATAATAAATCAAAAAATTAGCTGGGTGTAGTGGCACACGCCGGTAGTTCCAGCTACGTGGAAGGCTGAGGCAGAAGGATTGCCTGAGCTCAGCAGTTCAAGCCTGCGATGGCCGTGAGCATGCCACTGCCCTCCAGCCTGGGTGAAAGAATGAGACTCCTACTCAAAAAAGTTTTTAAATAAATAAATAAATAAATAAATAGAAAATCACACATGAATACTCTGATAAAACTTCTGAACTCCTAAAATAAAGAGAAATTCCTCAATGCTCCAAAAGAAAGTTTCAAGTCGCTTACAAAGAAAAGAGACCCAGATCAGCATCAGCTTTCTTTTCCAGAACACTGGAATTTTAACAACAGTGAAAAAACTAGTTACCATGAAATAAACTTTTCCACACATACAGTCAATTCTCATTATTTGTGATAATTATGTTCTACACAGTTTCTAAGGATACTGAATTAGAAACTACTGAATCATTGCTACCAGGGAAAATAAATGGTTCAGTTTCTCTAAGCCTCTGATCACAACATTTTCATGAACTGATCAATACATAACTGTGTTTTATGTGTATTTCTGTTTAAGACCCTTTATTTAGTGTATACTGTTGATTCAGTCACATCAAACTCATAGACCATAACTCATGCATGAGTGAAATTTAATACATTTATTTTTTCTATAAGGCATATCATAGCCTTCTTTTGCTAAGGAAGACTAGAAAGCATGTCACTACGCTTGAGGATCATTTTAAAAAAATTTTTAATGTTCATTTTGTTTTAGAAACAGGGTCTTGCTATTTTGCCCAGACTGAACTTGAACTCCTGAGCTCAAGCAATCCTCCCACCTCAGCTGGGACTATAGGTGTGTACCACTGTGCCCGGCAAAGACCATAAAAAACAAAACAAAAAAACCCAGTAAAATCGGCACAATAATCACAAAAAAGGTGAAAAATGTGGCACTCGGTAGAGCTGCTTATAGCATGAGGGCTGAAACAAGAAGGCAGAGTTGCCTTGCCGGGCCTCAGCACTTGCTGCTCTGCATGCACCTGTTCTGACATGTACGCAAAGATGATAGAAGCGGAGCAAGCACTGACTTGGGGATTACGAATAAATTTTAGTGAACAGGCAAATCTGGAAATACAGAATCAGTGAATAATAAGATCAATTGCAGTTAAATCTAGACTATAATAATGAGCAACAATGTGTAATCTAAGTGCTACAGAAGGACTGTTAAATATAAAAAGCAAAAATACAAATTAAGAGGATTTAGACACAATTTCACATATATCAGATTGTCAAAATTGAAAGCCTAATAATACCAAAGGTTAGATTATGGAGAAATGGGAATTCTTCTTATACAATTTTGGCTGGCTTACAAATGATTCAATTATTTGGAAAGCAATTTGGCAAAACTAGGAAAGCTGAAGATACATACAAGCCCCGTGATTCAGAATTCTAAGTATATGTCCTACATGCACAAGGAGACATACTCAAAGGTGTTCACAATAGCATCAATTTTAATAGAAATAAATGAACAACTACTTAAAATATCCAATTGTAGAGCAACGGCAAGATAAACCGCAGTATATTCAAAGGGTAGATTTTAATGAATTAAACACGTGTGTATGAATTAACTTGAGTAGACCAAAACCCTAATGTTGAATTAAAAATCATGCTGCGGGAGGAGGCATTCAGTGTGAAAAAATTATGTAAATTTAAGAATACATAAACTGGTGCACTGTACGACACACATACTTGGTGCTGTCTATAAGCACTCATAGGAGTGATTCACATAAATTGTAATGTGATGATTACCTCTAGGACCAAAGTGAGAGTAAAATATGGGGGAAGGAGGATTTGAAATTATGGTCAGTCAAATATGGCCCCGTCTCCTGCGGTGGCAGGAGTATCCCTGAGACACTTTCTGAAGGAATACAACGTGAAAAGAACATTAAGACCTCATTTGCCTTTTGCACTCATTCTCTCACCAGTGCACAGTGTTTCCACAGGCCACATGGCATGTATTACCACAGCAGATTGAAAGCAGAAGCAGGGAAGATCACCCAGCTATTTTCTAGTAAGAAAGACATGACAGAGATTTGGAAAATACAAAACAAAGCCATTTTTCTAATTTTTCTTAGATAGTTATTGTCCATAAAAATATTATTTATGTTAACATAAAATGGATTTTTTTAAGTCGAGGTCTCGCTGTGTGACTCAGGCTGAAGTGCAGTGGCACCATCATGGCTCACCGCAGTCTTGACCTCCTAGGCTCTGAGATGAAAGTTACACAACTCTACACCTGGCTAATTTTTTAATTTCTTGTAGAGACATGATCTTGCTCTGTTGCCTAGGCTGGTCTCAAACTCCTGGACTCAAGCAGTCCTCCTGTGGTGGCCTCCCAAAGTGCTGAGATTACAGTTGTGAGCCACTGCACCTGGTCTATTGTTATTTTTAAATTAATTAATACATATTTTAAAAATACAGATGGTCCCCAATTTAAGGTGATTCAATTTCTCAACTTTATAATGGTGTGAAAGCAATACACATTCAGAACAAACCATACTCTGAGTACCCATACAACTATTCTCTTTTTAACTTTCAGGATAATATCTGAAAGTTATTAAATTATATGAGACAGTCAACACGTAATAAATACGCTTTGGGTTATATGATTTCACCCAACTGTAGGATAATGTAAGTGTTCTGAGCACATTTAAGATAGGCTAGGCTAAGCCATGCTGTTTAGCCGGTTAGGTATATTAAATGCATTTTCAACTTAGATATTATCCACTTAACGATGGGTTTATTGGGATGTAACTCTTTTTTACATCAAGGAATATCCATATTGTTTTAATTTCTAAAATAGCAGCTATCTATAGATATGATTCATGTAAAAATCTATCTGGTTCTGTAATTAATTTTAAGAATGTAAAGGGGTTTTAAAACAAAAAAAGTTTGAGGACTGCTGCTTTAACTCTAATTACTTAATTCTTGCCACCCAAGCTCAGCCCTCCTTGGGACCTTTCAGTTGTTGCTATCAGAAAGCTCCACTCCTTCATTTTGCATGATATCTTCCCATCACTACCACCAAGATCAACGAGCCAGCATGGTAGGATTCTTGGTAAAGGCCTTTCTGGCTTGTATCTTCACTTGACAGAAAGAGAGTATTCTGGTCTCTTCCACTTTTTATGAGGACACGACTCCCATCTCACTGAGAGTACGACCTTCCTGACCTCATCTAAATCGAATTACCTCCCAAAGTCCTTACCTCCAAATACCCCCACAATGGAAGTTATGGCTTCATTGTATCAATCTTCAATGTATTAATCCTTAAAAAAGCAGCACAGTCGCTTATAGAAAGAAAAGGTGTAGAAAACTTCCAAATTACAAAGCAGGAAAAAGGAAAATGAACAAAAACTGGATCAAAACAGAAAAAAAAAAAAACAGGGAAAAAATTGTTTTAAAAAGGAAAATAAACAGTAAACAAAGAAAGAGGAAGAAATAAAATGAAATAATTTATTACAATTATACTAAATGTGAACAGACTGAATTCGGCTTTTAATAGATTTGGACTAATAAGAAACAAAATAAAATCCAGTTAAATACCATATAAAAGAAATACATGAAAACAAAGTGATAAAAAAGTTTTTAAAAATAAAAAGGCTGGGCTCGGTGGCGCAGCCAGTAATCCCAGCACTTTGGGAGGCTGAAGCGAGTGGATTGCCTGAGTCCACAGGTTCGAGACCCACCCGGGCAACTTGGTGAGACCTTGTCCATACAATAAACTAAAAAATTAGCTGGGCATGGTAGCGCGTGCCTTAGCTCCGGCTACTTGGAAGGCTGAGGTGGAAGGATTGCCGGAGCCCAGAGGTCAGGGCTGCGGTGGCTGGGAGTGTACCACTGCACTCCAGTCTGGGTGACAGAGTGAGACTCCAACTTGAAAGAAAAGAAAAGAAGGAAGGAAGGAAGAAGGAAGGAAAGAAGGAAAGAAAGGAAGGGGGAAAAAAGAAAGAAAAGGAACAAGGGAAAGAAAGAAGGAAGGAAAGAAGGAAAGAAAGAAGGAAGGAAGGAAGGAATAGAGAAAGGAAGGAAAGAAAGAAGTAAGGGGAGGGGAGGGAGGAAGGAAATAAAGAAAAAGAAAGAAAGAAAGAGAAAAGAACAGAACGCTGGGAGATCAGACAAATTTTTAAAAAGGCAAGAAGCACGACAGGTAATACTAATATGAAATAAGGTGGTACTTAAGGCTGGAAGCATTAAACATGGCAAAGAGGGACACTGTATAATGAGAAAAAGCACAATTGACAAGGTCAGCATAGCAGCTTGAAATTGTACGCACCAAAGCAGCAGTTAAATGTATAAGGCAATAACTATTAGCAATACAAGGAGAATTCAGTAATTTTGGTAGATTTGTCTTGTTAAAAATTATGTGTGTGTGAATATATACAGATATATGCATAGCTAGCATATATACATACATGTACATATATACATGCATATATACACTGCTAACATGTATACATAGAGCTCCATATATACCTAGAGCTACATATATGTTAGCTATATTGTTTGGAATTATGCAGACATAATAAAAGAGAAACTGAATAACACAATTAACAGTCAATTAGGTGAACACTGAACTCTGCAGCTTCTTAAGGCAAAAATTGGTATTTTTTCTTATATGTCTAACAGATGTAAAAATCAATCATGCGCTTATCTATACAATAAAAATTTTAAAAGACCAGATTTTATAGGCAAGATTTTGATTATATTTGAATAAAATCAGAAATAAACAATAAAAAGTTATCCAGAAAATCTTTACTTGAAAATTAAAATACTATAAAAAATGACGCTTGGATATAAAAGAGAAAATTAAAAGTTACAATATTCACAGGAAGCAATAAAAAGTTCACTTCCTACTGAAATCTGAGCATATATAAACTTAAATTATGAACAAAACGATTAATGCCTCCTTTTTTAAAAGAATAACTATTTTAAAGAAAGATGCAAAAGTAACAATAAAAACTCTAAAGAAAACAAGTACGGCTCTAACAATGTAGTTCCATAAGATTATCAACAACAAAAACCAAAACCTTTATTCCAACAGTAAAATGCAAAGCTTTTTGCATTAACACAATGATCAACCTACTATGATCATTAAATGCTGTCATTCAACTTTGTTTTAAAGATTCTACCAATGCAATAAGACAAAATGAAATAATTTATGTGAATATTAAAAAATAAAAGCTAACATTATCTTTTTGGGAAAGAGATTCCAATAATTATAACAGAAACAACAGTAGTAACAAAAAAAAGAAAAAGAAAAAAAAAAATCCCAGCAGGGAACGGTATAATTCATGCCTATAATTCCAGCACTTTGGGAGGTTGACGTGGGAGAACTGCTTGAGCCTAGGAATTTGAGACCAGCCTAGGCAACATAGCAAGACCTTGTCTCTACAAAAAAATACAAAATTTAGCTGGGTGTGGTGGCACCTGTAGTCCCAGTTACTCGGGAGGCTAAGGCAGAACGATCACCTGAGCTAAGGAGGTG
>NW_007234874.1:0-3812 GCF_000164805.1 Carlito syrichta
GCCTTTTTTCTCTTGCTGCCTTAGGATTTTTTCTTTTGTGCCTACTTTATTTAGGCGAATTATTATGTGTCTAGGAGTTGATCTTCTCATTTGTTGTCTTGCGGGGGTTCTCTGAATCTCTTGTGTTTGAATTTTTGTATCACTGATTAGATAAGGGAAATTTTCTTGAATGATCTCGTGGAAAGTTTGTTCCAATGTGGTCTCTGTTTCTCTTTCTGCCTCAGGGAGTCCGATTATTCTTAGGTTAGGCCTCTTGAGGTAGTCACTCATCTCTTGAAGGTTTTGTTCTGTCTTTTTTAGCTTATTTTCTGTGTTTTTAAGAGTTTGGGTTATTTCTATATTTTGGTCCTCAAGCTCTGAGATTCTTTCTTCTGCTTGGGTAATTCTGCGTTCCATGCTTATCAATTTGTTATTTATTTCATTCACAGTATTCTTTATTACTGTTATCTCAGATATCAGCTCCTTCCTAGTTTCTTCTTGTGTCTCCTCAATTCTTTTTATCTCTCCATTATTGTTTTGATATCTACATTTGCATTTTGAGACCCTTCATTCTGGGGACTTTTCATTGTTTGTATTCCAAAGTCAATTTTCTCAGTGTCTGCTCTCCCAGGCGTCTGGGAGAGACCCATACTCTTCTTTTGGTTTTTCTTCATTTCTGTAGATTTTTCTCCCTTTACCCCTTTCCCTCCCCCTCTTCAATTCTGTTTTTGAGGGAAGGTGGGGTTGCTTTTATTTCTCTTCTGCATGACCTGTTCTTCCTTATGAGGGTCTTCTGGTTTTGTTCACTTTTCCCTCTGCTTTACAGTCTGTCTATTCAGCAGTTTGCAGTCTTGGTCCCTAGATTTAAAAAGGGGGCATATAGAAGAGGAAAATAATGGAGGAAAGGGGGTCAATAGGGAGTTAGAAGGAGAGAAGTGCGAGAGGGAAAGCAGATATACATACCATCTATCAGGTGAGAATGAGACACAGGGCTGGGAAGAGGTGAAGAAAGACACATAAGAAAGATTACTGATAGCTACATAGTACTAAAGAGTACTGAAGCAACACAGAGACAGGGCAATAAAATCGAGAAACAGTGTAAGTCAGAAGGTAAACAACAAATGTGATCTAAACCAACAGTTACAATGATAAAATCATAAGTCAAAATGAGCGAAAGAGAGACGTGCGAGAGGGATAACAGATATACATACCAGCTATCAGGTGAAAAACAGTCACAGGATCAGGAAGAAGTGAAGAAAGACACGTAAGAAAGATTGCCTAAGGAGTACTGATAGTTACACAGACACAGGTCAATAAAATCGAGAGACAGTGTAGGTCAGAAGGTCAACAACAGACGTGATCTAAACTAACAGTTACAATGATAAAATCATAAGTCAAAATAAGCGAAAGGGAGAAGTGCAAGAGGGAAAACAGATATACATACCAACTATCAGGTGAGAGAGAGACACAGGGCTGGGAAGAAGTGAAAAAAGACAGGTAAGAAAGAATCCCTAAAGAATACTGATAGCTAAACAGAGACAGGCCAAAAAAATCAAGAAACAGTATAAGTCAGAAGGTAAACACCAAACGTAATCTAGACCAACAGTTTCAATGATAAAATCATAGGTCAAAATAAGCGATCAGACTAGAGTCACTTCTGTGATCTCCAATTCCAGCCTCTCCCTTTTGTTTTTCATTGCAGCATAGGGGTGGGGCTTTGTCTCCTGTTTCACACTGTTGCCTTAGGAGTTGAGGTAGGGTTTGTTGCTAGGTGGGTGGGGCAATGGAAGTCTCTGCCTGGAGAATGGCAAAGCAGTTTAAGCAGATCTGTTTTTCTCTGCTTGTCTGGGTCCTCTGGCTTGGGGTCTCACGCTGAGTGCCTCAGCCAGGGTGGACCCGGAGTTCCAGAGGTCCAAAGTTCCAAAGGGCAGGCTGTAAATAGCGAGAGTGGCGCTGGGACCCTACAGAGGACTTCAGCCAGAAATGGAACCAGCGTCTCTGAAGGGCGGGTGCCCAGAGCCTCCCTGTGTGACCGGCGGCTTGATGCCGGGTGCCCGGGCTGGAGACAATGCAGCTGGGGAGGGATCTGGAGGGGGCTGTGACCGGAGACTTCCACACACGAGTAGAACGGCAGCAGTGGGGGGAGGGGCGCAATATCTGGCCTTGCGTGGGACTGAAGTTCCCGGGCCTGACCCCAGCGCGGTTGGTGGTGGGCTGGGGGATGGGGGTAGCGAAGTGATAGCCTTTTTGGGAACTCACGTTCAGAGAATCTCACCAGTTCACCTATGCCGTCGCCATCTTGCCCCGTCTCTCGAATTTATAATTTTTTTATCATGTTGTTCATGTTAGACAGTGCCTTTGTTTTCCTGATTTGGAAACCAGACTATTGCTCAATAGTTCAATGGAAGTTAATGTCTTTTTTGTGATGTTTGGGAATGAAACCATAGATATTTCTCAACAACTATCAATTTTCAACATATTCAGCAAGTAATTCTCTCATGTATTTCTCCTTTGAATTTTGTTGAAAACATACTTTCAGCCAGATGCTTGACTTCAGATTTTAGCAAATATTCTCTAGATTCCTTTAAAAATTTTTTTTATTTTAAAGATGGGGGTACAATTCAGAGTTAGATATACAAATGTTCACTATGCAGGTACCTTTGTTGTTGAGGTATGCTCCCCCTTCCTTGGCAGTTTCCTACTACTACCAATCCCTTTCTTATAGTATTATGATCATTGTTTAAGGTCTGCTTATGAGTGAGAAAATGTGGTACCTAGTTCTTTGTTTCTGTGAATGATCACTCAGTATTATAGACTCTAAGCCCATCCAAGTTGCTGTGAAGTTCATTATTTTGTCCATCTTTATGTCTGAATAATATTCCATCATGTATATGTACCATATTTTTTTTATTCAGTCTCTTTTGATGGGCAGCAAGGTTGGTTTCATGTTTTTGTGATTATGAATAATGCTGAAATAAACATGCATATGCAGTTACCTTTTTCTTTTTTTTTTCACTTCTAGGAATGTGAATTAAGCTGTGTCAAATGTGTGCTGTAATGCTATTTATTGGCAATCACTATTCTTCTATCATGGCAATGCTGGAGTAATTCTCAGTTTCCCATTCAATTTTTTTAATTGTGAAGTTGTGGGGTACAGTTAAGGGTTAGGTATACAATTGCGTTTCATTCAGGTACCCTCTTGATATGGGGTGTTTCCCCATTCCCAGACAGATATTTGCTACTGTTAATCCCATCTCCCTCCCCCCACCATAGTTTCCAAGTACGGTCAGTCATTTTCCTATAGTATTGCATTGGATATTTAAGGTCCATTATATGAGTGAGAACATGTGATACTCAGATCTTTGTTTCTGTGAGAGGTCACTCAGTATTATAGACTCTAGTTCCATCCAGGTTGCTGCGAAATTCATGATTTTGTTCTTTTTTATGGCTGCGTAGTATTCCATTGTGTATATGTAGCACATTTTTTAATCCAGTCCTCTTTTGACGGGCAGCATGGCTGTTTCCAGGTTCTTGCTATTGTGAACAATGCTGCGATAAACATGCGTGTGCAGGTATCTTTTTTATAGAGTGATTTGTGTTCTTCAGGATATATTCCCAGTAGGGGGATTGCAGGGTCATATGGGAGGTTGGTATTTAGAGCTTTTAAGAATTGCCACACTGCTTTCCACAGAGGTTGCACTAGTTTACACTCCCACCAACAGTGTAGAAGTGTTCCCTTTTCACCACACCCTCTCTAGCAGCTGTTATTTTTTGAGTTGTTGATAATTGCCGTTCTGACTGGAGTTAGGTGGTATCTCAGTGTGGTTTTGATG
>NW_007234875.1:0-1887 GCF_000164805.1 Carlito syrichta
TAACCAGTTGAGTCAGCTGGGTTGAGTCAGCTATCTGGTTAGTCAGCTAATGAGGTAAGTCAGCTGGATGAGTCAGCCAGCTAGCTAGTTAGCTAACGAGTTAAGTCAGCTGGTTGAGTTAGCTAGCTAGCTCGTTAGCTAATGTGTTAAGTCAGTTGATTAAGTCAGCTAGCTAGCATGTTAGATAACATGCAACTAGTTAGCTAGCTGGTTAAGTCAGCTAGCTATGTAGCTAACTGTTTAAGTCAGCTAGTTAACTAGGTACCTAGCTAGTTAGATAACTAAGTCACCTGGCTTGCAAGATAGCTAGCTAGTTAGCTTATTATTTAACTCAGCTGCCTAGCTAGGTAGCTAGCTAGTTAAGTCAGCTAGTTAAGTCAGCTGGCTAGCCAGCTGGCTAGCTAGGTAGCGAGCTAGTTATGTCAGTTGGCTAGCCATCTGGCTAGCAAATTAAGTCAGCTAGTTATGTCAGCTGGCTAGCCAGCTGGCTACCTAATTAGAGAGCTAGTTAATTCAGCTGGCTATCCAGCCGGCTAGCCAGTTAAGTCAGCTAGTTGAGTCAGCTGGCTAGCCAGCTGGTAAGCTAGTTATATCAACTAGTTAAATCAGCTGGCTACGCAACTGGTTAGCTAGGTAGCAAGATACTCATGCCACCTGGCTAGCCAGCTGGCTAGCTGGTTAAGTCAGCTAGTAAGTCAGCAGGCCAGACTCCTGACTACATAGGCAGCTAGCTAGATAAGTCATCTGGCTAGCCAGCTGAATAGCTGATTAAGTCAGCTAGTTAAGTCAGTTGGCTAGCCAGCTGGCTGGCTAGTTGAGTCAGCTAATTAAGTCAGCTGTCTAGCCAGCCAGGTTTTTAGATAGCTAGCTAGATAAGTGAGCATGCTAGCCAGCAGGCTAGCTGTTCAATTCAGCTAGTTAAGTCAGATTGCTAGCCAACTGGCTAGGTAGGTAGCTAGCTACTTAAGTGAACTGGCTAGCTAGCTTCATAGCTTAAGTCAGTTAGGTAAGTCAGCTGGCTAGCCAGCTGGCTAGATAGGTGGCTAGCTTGTTAAGTTGGCTAGCTAGGCAGCTGGCTAGTTGGTTAAGACAGCTGACTAACCAGCTGGCTAGCGAGTTAAGTCAGTTCGTTATGTCAGTTGTCTAGAGAGCTGGCTAGCTAGTTAAGTCAAAATGTTAGCCAGCTGGCTAGCTAGTTATTTCAACTAGTTAAGTCAGCTGGCTAGCTAGGTAGCTCGCTATTTAAGTCAGCTAGTTATGTCAGCCAGCTAGCTGTTTAAGGCCCCTAGATCAGTCAGCTAGCTAGCAAGATAGCTAGCTAGCTAGGTAGCTTGTTAAGCCATCTAGTTAAGACAGCTGGCTACCTAGCACACTAGATAACTATCCAGCTAGCTAGTTAGTTGAGTCAGCTAGTTAAGTCAGGTGGCTACACCACTGGCTATTTGGTTAAGTCAGCTAGTAGGTCACCTGACTCTTCACCTTGCTTGGTAGGTAACTAGCTAGATAAGTCATCTGGTTAGACAGCTGGCAAGCTGTTTAAGTCAGTTAGTTAAGTCAGATGGCTAGCCAGCAGGTTTGGTAGGTAGCTAGCAAGTTGAGTCAGCTGGATGGCCACCTGGCTAGCTAGTGATGTCAGCTAGTTAAGACAGCTGGCTAGCCAGCTTGCTAACTAGTTATGTCTGTAAGTTGAGTCAGCTGGCTAGCCAGCTGGCCTGCTGGTTGTCAACTAGTTAAGACAGTTGGAAAGACAGTTGGCTAATTAGGTAGCAAGCTAGTTAAGTCAGCTGGCTAGCCAGTTTACTAGCTAGTTATGTCAGCTAGTTAATTTAGCTGGCCACCCAGTTGGCTACCTAAGTATCTAGCTTGTTAAGTTAGCTGGCTACCCAG
>NW_007234876.1:0-2041 GCF_000164805.1 Carlito syrichta
GGAATGGTATGGAATGGAGAGGAATAGAATAGAATCAAATGGAATAGAATGCAATGGAATTGAAGGAATAGAATGGAGTGGAATCGAACTGAATGGAGAGGAGTAGAGTGGAATGGAATGGAATGGAAGGGAAGGGAAAGGAATGGAATGAAACGTAGAGAATTGGAATGGAATAGTGTGGAATGGAATGGCGTGCAATACAGCAGAATGTAGACGCTTGGAGTGGAATGGAGAGGCATGGAATGGAACGTGATTGAGTGGAATGTAATGGAATGGAATCCAGATAAATGGAATGGAATGAAGAGGAATGGAATGGAATGGAGTCGAGAGGAAAGGAATGTGATGAAATTGAACGGCATGGAATGGAATGGAAGGAAATGGAAAGGAAGGGGAAGCTATGAAATGGAGTGAAATGGAATGGAATGCAACGGAGAGGAATGGAATGGAATAGAATGAAAGTGAGAGGTATGGAATGGGATGGAATGAAACGGAATGGAGTGGAATGGAGAGGAATGGAATGGAATGGAATGGGGAGGAATAGAAGGAAGAGAAATGGAAAGGATTGGAATGGAAAGGAATATTATTGAGAGTAATGGAAAGAAGAGGAATTGAATGGAGATGAAAAGAATGGAGTAGAATGGAATGGAAGGGAAGGGAGAGGAATGGAATGAAATGGACGGAAATTGGAATGGAATGGAGTGGAATAATATGGAATGGTATGGAATGCAGTAGAATGGAGAGGAATGGAGTGTAATGGAGAAGAATGGAAAGGAAAGAGATTGGAGTGGAATGGAATGTATAGAGAATAATGGAATAGAATTGAGAGGAATAGAATGGAATGGAATGGATAGGAATGAAATGGAGAGAAATGGAAAGGATTGGAGAGGAATGGAATGGAAAGGAATGGAGTGGAATGGAATGGAGGGTAATGGAATGGATAAGATTAGAATGGAATAGAGAGGAATGGAATGGGATAGAGAGGAATTAATGGAATGGAGAGGAATGGAATGGAATGGAGTGCAGAGGAATGGAATGCAGACGATTGGAATGCATTGGAATGGAGAGGAATGTATTACACTTGAATGGAATGGAATGGAGAGAAATGGAATAGAATGGTTGGAATGGAGAAGAATTGAGAAGAATGGAATGTTTTGGAATAGAGTTGAATAGAGTGTAATGGAATGGAATGGAATGCAATGGAGAGGAATGGAATGGAATGGAAGGGAGAGGTATGGAATGGGATGGAATAGAAAAGAATGGAATGGAATGGAGGAGAATCAAATGGAATGGAGAGGAAAGGAATAGAATGGAATGGAGAGGAATGGATTGGAAAGTTGGAAGGGTAAAGAATGGAATGGAATGGAGAGGAATGGAGTGGAATGGAAAGGAGAAGAATGAAATGGAGTGGAGTAGTATGGATTGGAATGGAATGGAACTGAGAGGAATGGAATAGTATGGAATGGAAAGGAATGGAGAAAAATGGAATGAAATGGTGAGGAATGGAATGGAATGAAATGGAAGTGAATGGAATAGGGAGAATGCAATGCAATAGAATGGAATGGACAGGAATGGAATGGAATGGAGTGGAATGGAATGGAACAGAGAGGGATGGAATGAAATGGAGAGGAATGGAATCGAATAGAGTGAAATGGAGAGAAATTGAACGGGGTAAATGGAATGGAAAGAAGTATAACGGAATGGAGAGGAATGGAATGGAATTGAGAGGATTGGAATGGAGAGTAACGGATGGAGAGGAATGGAAAGGAATGAAGAGGAATGGAAAGGAATGGATAGGAATGGAAGGCAGAGTAATGGAATGGGGAGGAATGGAATGGAATGGAGAGGATTGGAATGGAGAGGAATGGAGAAGTGTGGAATTGAAAGGAATGGAATGGAGAGGAATGGAGAATGGATTGGAATTGAATGGATTGGAACCTAGAGGAATTGAATGGAATGGAATGGATTGAAGGACAATAGAATGGAATGCAATGGACTGGAGAGTTATGGAATGTAATGAAAAGGAATGGATTGGAATGGAGAG
>NW_007234877.1:0-63325 GCF_000164805.1 Carlito syrichta
GTTAGAGGAGTGGTTAGTTTCTGTCCCATGTTTTCCATCCACAATAACACACACATGAACATAGCAGACAAAAAGACACCACTAACACAGAAATACGTTTTCCTACGGTCATGGAGACAAGAATAAATCTGATCTGAAGGTAGATCTGTGCCTCTCAGTGCTGGGTTACCTTCAGATATGAGGACAGCGCTATCCTCCAAATGGGGGCCTGGTGAATGCCCGAAAAGTCGGGCATACCAGACGACCCCCTCTCGCCGGCCTGCCAATGCGTCCGGGAGCTAAACTACACTTAGGCTGGATCCGCGCCTCTTGCACCTGGACCCCCTCTGAGCCTGCGCTTCCCAGTGCCTGGGATCCCTCACAGGTAAGAACAGCTTCCTCCCTGTCCTCCAGATGGGATCCAGAGACGTCTCCCAAAATCCCTGGTCGGTGGTCCGCCCATGCCTTCTTCCGACCTTACAAGATGGATATCGATATCCTACAAGAAGTGCACTAACAACAAATAAGTAGGGTGCACTCACCCGCCAACTGAGACCCTCCGGGCTGGAGTCTAGGAGGTCTCTGGATATCTCGCTGGGGCCACAAAATGTTAAACCCAAAATTTAAATCCGAGACTACAAAGAGCCAGCTCTGATGTAAACACACAAGGGTCTTTATTCAGGCTCGAGTCTGGGCTCACATATGAAGCCGGCAGTGACTTCAGGGACGAGAGCCCCGATCCAGTATGACAAGCAGTTTTTATGCACAATTACAGAGGGAGGGGAAATAGCTTTAAACTTGATTTTACATGATTGGGTAATTTCTCCTAATGGGTACGGGAACACTTGGAATTGGTAGGTGCTTTGCATGGGCTTTAACCTGACTGCCTGTGATTGACAGAAACCCACTAAACGGGCAGACTGGAATGTCAGATAAGTTAGGTTTTTACAGTCACTGCGTGTAAATTAACTTGAGCAAGCAGGCAGGAGGTTGCTAGCGCCACCAAGTCTGCTGATCTAAACAGAGGAATGCTTAGGAGGGCTTGTTTGCTTAACATTTACATAACATAACATGGTCATTATGGGACAACAAAAGCTAAACTTAACTAAGTTTTAAATGCAAATGCTGCAAACAAATACAGTGAACTTGTTGTAGGAATTCATATAGTACAGTACTAGTTCTAGGGATTTATAAAATTTCATAGTAAGGCAATTTTTCTAAAAGTCTTTTGATTCTCTCAGGTTTACACAGCCACTATGTGTAAATTAGCTTTAGCATGGGAGCTGGAGGTTTAAACCAACATAGAGCCCACCTGAAGAGCGGCTAGTGCCTCAAAGTCTACTGCAATAGCAAAGGAATGTTTGAAAGGGGCTTATCGCTTTAACATTTATATCCCGTTGTAAAAGTAGAAGTCAGCATGGCAATTGGGACAAACAATGCTTAACCCATGAGTTCTAAATACAAACACTACTTAAGACATTGTATAACCACACAATCAGTCACTACCTGGCACCCGACACGTGCCTAATTCTACGGGATCTGAGGTAGGATTTAAAGTACTAAGAATTCATAAAATACAATGAATGTGAGGTAGGAATACACAAAATATATAGTGAACGTGAGGTAGAGATACATAAAATATAATGAACGTGAGGTAGGGATACATAAACTATAGTGAATGTGAGGTAGGGATACATAAAATATAGTGAACGTTTCTTTTAGAGCAAGTATGGCTTTTTAAGATTCTTGAGTCCCTCAATATCTCATCTCTATAATAAATAAAAATAAATGAAAAATAAATTAGCCTACAATGGTGCCCGTTTAGTGGGTTTCTGTCAATCACACGCAGTCAGGTTAAAGCCCACAGGCAGTCAGGTTAAAGCCCACCTGTAATCCCAGCTAACAAGAAGCTCAGGGAATAGAATCACCTGAGCCCAGGAGTACAATGCTGCAGTGAGCTATGATCCCATCACTGCACTACATCATAGGCAACAAGGAGAGATCCTGTCTCTAGAAAATAATAATAACAAATCCAGAAGAATTGTATAAAATGAAGAGAACTCTTGGCAGAAAACAACCTAAGAGAAATCTCTAACATAAACTGATGAATTTGCATTCTAGAAGAACCCCGCACTAAACGCAGGGAGACACATAGAGAGGACAGCTGCAGAGGTAGGAGAGTCTCCACTTTCTTTAAGAAACAAAAACAAACCACAAACATGACCTCCCCTCTGGGTCCTGTCCAATATCCTTACCAGCTTCTTGTCCACTTTGTTCCTAAGTATGAACCATCCTCACCCTCTCGTAATCTGCATCTCTGATTCATGACTCCTTTTTTCACTTCTTGGATCTGTCTCCTGTTCCTACCACTCCTTTCTCCCCTGTAACCTCCTGAGTTAATTACCAAGGTCTTTATATCAGGAAAGCCATTGGCATTTTTCCAGATCTTTCCTTGAATGCTGACACTCATTATTGAATCAATCTGATTCCCTACTTCTAAAGAACCCCAAAGCCAGCTGAGTTTCTTTTCTCACCTCAGCTAGCTCCATCCCCTTTCTCTTCTTTTTCTACACCCTCTTTCTCTTCCTCCATTGAACATACAAACAAGCTCATTAATGATCCCCACACCCACCACTCTGCCTTATGAGCTGCTCTAGTGTGAATTCAAGTGGGAAGAGACATCCATGGATTCCTAAACACATTAGAAATTGAGTTCCTGGGCGAACTCTCAAGTGGGATCCCAGATACATGTGTCCCTGTCTCTATTAGTGTCCACAAGGCCCAGCAGTTGTGCCCTTCCAGGATGCCTGGAGAGTCACTGATCATACCTCCCACCTCCCACCCAACACCTCCATAAGTAGAGCAACTCAGTATCCTATATGAGGGGCAGCCAGGGAGGCAGGATAGGTTTGCAGTGAGTGTTCTTCTCCCAGGGATTTCAAAGGGGACAACAGGGATTGTTACCCCTGGCCTATGTGGCTCAGGAAGCGAAGGCATGTGGAGACATCTCCTCCATGGTCTGGACGCTTCTCCTCCTCACCCTTCTCAGAGTTTGGGCATAAGAGCTGATAATGAGGGACTCAAGGCTCTCACATGCTCCTCTAGTCCACTGACCTTCCCTTCTTACCCTGGGTCTCTTTTCTGACCTTCGGGGTCCTGGCATAGTCAGGGCTATCACAGAAGCTTGCATGGTATGACTCTGTAGTAAGCTGGTTCCCATTTCCTGCACTGGAAGCAGCACAAATGTGGGGTCTTGGGATTAAGTCCTGCTACCAATAAAGTTCAAGCAGTGTCCAAACCTCTTATTTAAAGAAGCAAATAGTCGGGTTTGGTGGCTCAGTCTGTAATCCCGCGCCTTTGGCAGGCTGAGGTGAGTGGATTGCCTGAGCCCGTGGGTTCGAGACCCACCTGAGCAGTGAGACCTCATCTCTACAATAAATCAAAAAATCAGCCAAGCATCGTAGCACATGCCTGTAATTCCAGCTACTTGGAAGGCTGAGGCGGTAGGATCGCCGGAGCCCAGCAGGTCGAGGCTGCAGTGGCCGGGAGCAGCCACTTCACTCCAGTCTGGGTGACAGAGTGAGACTCCAACTCAAAAAAATTAAAGAAAGAAAGAAGCAAATATCCCCTGAGGGGGCCCAAACTTAATTCTTAGGGTACCAGTCTGACCAAGTGGCCTTCCTGAGCATATCAGGGTTTCAGGCTGAGTCCAAGGCTGATCATTACCCATGTCGTTAGACTGCCCCCTTGAGGGTCCCATAGTGCTGCAGCCCATAGGGAAGTGAGACAGGAATGTACCTGGCCTCCCGGGAGTGTGACCTCCTTATCAAAACATGAATAGACACTTCTTACCAAAAACATGAATTGACACTTTTCAAAAGAAGATATACAGGCAAACAGTGGACATGTGAAAAAGTACTCAGCCTCTAATCATTAGCGAAATGCATATCAAAACCATATTGAGATACCTAACTCTGGTAAGACTGACTATCATTAATAAAACAGACAACAGCAGATACTGGCAAGGATGCAAAGAAATGCTTCCACACTGCTGACAGAAATTCAAACTAGTGCAATCTCTTTGGAAGATAGTGTGGCAATTTCTGAAAGAACTAGAAATTGACCTTCCTTATGATCCAGCAATCTTCCTACTGGAATATACCTGGAGGAATTCAAATCATTCTACAAAAAAAGTTATTTGCACATGCATGTTTATTGCAGCACTATTCACAATAGAGAAAACATGGAAGCAACCATGCTGCCCATCAAAACTGAACTGGATAAAAAAATGTGGTACATATATGTGATGAAATATTATGCAGCCATAAAGAAGAACAAGACTGTGAACTTTGAATCAACTTGTATGGACTTAGAGTCTCTAATACTGAGTTATCAATCACAGAAACAAAAACTGAATATCACATATTCTCACTCATGAGCAGACTTTGAACAGTTATCATAATACTATAACAGGAATTAAGCCAGGCACAGTGGCTCATGCCTCTAATCCCAACACTTTGGGAGGTCAAGGTGAGAGGATTGCCTTAGCTCACAGGTTCAAGACCAGCCTGGGCAACTTGGCAAGACCTCATCTCTACAATAAATAAAAAAACTAGCTGGGCATTGTGGCACATGCCTGTAGTTCCAGCTACTTGGAAGGCTAAGGCGGAAGGATCACCTGAGCAGAGCAGATCAAGGCTACAGTGGCTGGGAGTGTGACACTGCACTCCAGTCTGGGTGACAGAGTGAGACTCCAACTCAAAAAAAAAAAAAAGGAAAGGGATTGACAGTAGTGGAAAACTGGGAATGGGGGCACATCTCATCAACAAGGGTCCCTACACAATGAACTTTTATAAACCAAACCCCAAATTTTACCCCCTATTTTTAAAATAAAAAAATTTTTAAATGTGGTACATATACACAATAGAATATTACACAACCATAAAGAAGGGCAGACATATGGACTACGAAGCAACTTAGATAGTCTATCATATTCAGTGATCTATAAAAGAAACAAAGAAGAGAGTACCACATGTTCTCACTCATAAGCCAAACTTGAACAATTACCATAATACCATAAGAAAGGGATTGGCAGTAGCAGAATACTACCAGGAAGGGGACAGGAGGGTTAGGAAACAAAATCAATAATGGTACCTGAGCTCAAACCAGGCAAAATGTGGACTAAAGGGAGGCCCAAACTTTACCTGTACAATGACCACTTGTATACATAATCCTGAAATGTACCCCACACCTTTAAAGCAAAAAATAAAGAAAGAATTTTAAAGATAGATCTTTATCAATAAAGTGTTGGTTACAGAACTTCAAGTCCACCATATGGCCAATGAAGTTCAAATATTTTAATTATTAATTCAAGACTCCAAAGTGGTCTTTCATGGAAAAATTCTTAATGAAAGAATGATGGGTCTGTGAGCTCCTTATCCACAGGAGAGATATTTTTGCACTGGTAGAAGTGGGTAAAGGAAACCGATAATTGACCGGGAACATAACTTTCCATCTGGACTTTAATCTAACGCATTATGCAAGGCTGTGATCCCTGTACCTGCAGCTCTTAGGACTCATTGTGCTTCCTTCACTTTTATAATTAATACAATTAAGTTAGATTTTAAATGGGAGATTAAAATACAAATTGATTTATACAAGTGTCTTGGAATGTGTTGTTTTAATGCACAAGAACTATGGAACACTAACAAAGTACATAGTTGCTAATTCATATACTGATGATCTGATGCTGTGTTTGTGATTTGTTGTAAGATCATCAACTGAAGGAATAAGATGATGTGTAAAGAGGGTTGAAAGTTTAAAGAAGGCCAGGCTCAGTGACTCAGTCTGTAATTCCAGCACTTTGGGAGGCCGAGGTGAGTGGATTGCCTGAGCCTGTGAGTTCAAGACCAGCCAGGGCAACTTGGCAAAACCTCCTCTCTACAATAAATCAAAAATTAGCCAGGCATGGGAGCATGCATCTGTAGTTCCGGCTACTTGGAAGAATGAGGCAGAAGGATCACCAGAGCTCAGCATTTCAATGCTGGGGTGGCCATGAGTGTGCCACTGCACTACAGCCTGGGAGACAAAGAGACTCCAATTCAAAAACAAAGAAAGATTAAGAAATATGAGTCACATTGATGATAGCCAAAGCTGTCCAGTGAGCACAAGGGCTCACTGGACACTTCTCTGTAAGTCTACATAACTTATAAGTTTCCATGAAAACTACTGTTTAAGAAATCCATAACTGTGATTAGAGGCAAATGTCCTGCCTGTAAAATATAAGCAATCTATTCCCAACAGGCAGAGGAAGAACTGGTGTGGAGGGCATGGGAGGGATAGGAGCTCAGGGTAGAAAAGTGAGAGAAGCTGGAGACTGAGACCTAGGGGAGGGACTATAAATTGGGCTGTGGGGTGGACAGGGGTCACAGTGCCAAAGGCCTCTTGTAGGGGGCTATGAGGTTCAAGTTTTATGGAAACAATGAAGAGTCACTGTAGGAGTTTACCAGGGAGTCACCTGCCGCACCTGAGTAAGGAGAGTCTCTCCGAATGCCTTGAACACAGAGGTCAATATCACTAAGTTGAGACAAATCTATAAAGCTTCTAAAACCATTGCATATATTTTACAAGTTTTCCTGAAGTGTTGCCTTTTAACATGCCACAGGGCATTTATTTTTCTTGAAAAGTTTTCACTTTTCACTGTCATCCTGAACATGCCCTTCAAGCCAGCTCAACTGGTCCCTTCTCTGTGATGCCTTTGTTGAAGGTACATGTGGGCAGATAGATTTCAAGAATGTACTGTGAGGGTACTAATAGCTTAAGAATTATATGTGTATATGCCTGCATATCACATGCACCAAGACTATTTCTGGAAGTGAGAAATCACAGTGGCATGCACAGCATGGAAAAACAGTGTCTAGAAATCAGACCATGGAGTGGTGAACAGAGACAGTGACTGGTGAGCTGCAGAGACCAACTGCAATCAGGTCTCTGGGCCACAGGGAGGTGTATATCCTGTGACCAGCAAGGGTCCAGGCAGACTGCTCTGTGGTTCCTACATAGCTGTTCAGTAAAAGTAATTCCCTCCAAGAGCCTGGATCCTGTGCACACCACTGGTGTCTCAGCTGCTATGCCCTCTCTGGACTGGCAGAGTCCCCAGAGCAGGGTACTTTAGTCTTCAGCAGGTACTTCATTCCAGTGTCTTCCCAAGTTTACATTGTAAGCTAAACTCCAGCCACAGTGCTCAGGGAGGGGCTGGGAAGTCACAGGATGGAAACACATTTGCATAAGCAGTCCCACCTCTGCAGAGGATGGGAGAAAAAGAAGCCTGGGGCAGCCCAGTGCCTCTATGGGAATCAGAGGCTGTGTCCACCACGGCCAGAACTCCTCTTCTCCTTATGCTTCTCTCTCACTTCTCAGATAGAAAGAAGTGTCAGAGACCAACACAGTCTCAAGCCTGAGTCTGGAATTTTTGGCAAAGATCCCTGAGATACCTGGTCCTGCCCTATCACCCATGAGTGTCTGTGTTAGCAGGTTGCCTCTCCAAGCCTGTGCTGACTCAGCTGCCCTACCTCTCTGCATCTGTTGGAGAGTCAGTCAGACTCACCTGAACCCTGAGCAGTGGCTTCAGTGTTCCTGGAATATCCTGGTACCAGCAGAAATCAGGCAACTCTCTCCAATATCTCCTGTAATATTACTCAGACTCAAGTAAGGACCTGGCATCAGGGATCCCCAGCCACTTGGCTGGATCCAAAGATGCCCCAATCAATGTATGGATTCTGGACATCACTGGGCTCCAACTGGAGGATGAGGCTGACTATTTTTGTATGATCTAGCATAGCAGTGCTTCTCACAGTGGCACAGGCAGATGGGAATTGAGACAAAAAGCATCCCTATGCTCTGGGTCTTGTTCTGTGACCCATATTCAAATGTCACAATAACTTGCCAATATGCAAACTATATTTGGAAGCATTTCCTGGTTCTAAAATGTTCGATCAATTTTCCATTCAGTGGTTTCGAAGTCTCAGGAATACCAAAAACAAAACAAAACAGAACAAAACAAAAAACTGTATGTTGAAAGTTAATTCTACCTGATTAGTCATATATTCTAAAGCCAGAGTGTGTGGAGCTGAGCTTTTTCTCTTTACAGAAACAGAATGAGACTTATCTAGAAGCAGGTGGACAGTTCCCTGCAGTAAGGACTCTGATCTTCAAAGGATCAGAGTAGAGACCTTCCCTTCCCTCCCCTGTCACTCATGCTGAAGGCTGTCTGAGGCTCCCCATGTCCCAAGCAGGAGGCATTAATATGTGAAATGCTGAGTGAGGAAACAGGTCAGGGAGGAATTTCAGAAACAGATCTGTCCTGATCCCATAATAAGTACCTGCATTTCCAGCTGCAACGTCAGCAGAGGGCATCCGGTGTGTGGGTAACTATGGGCCTGAGACCTGAAATCCTGTTTGTGGGACCTGAGATAATGAAGGAAAGGCTCCCCTATGGCTGAGTAAATCCTCAGGCTGCTTTTGGAGACAGGCTCATTGGAGTTTTTCACCAAGTCAGGGTCTTGTGTTGGGTCTGTGTAATATCCATGTATAAAAACTCCCCAATATTTGCTTCAAGTGAATCCTCCCCATGACATTCTCAAGGTGACCCAGATCTTGAGGTCTCCTTCTCCCACATGGATAACAGAGATATTGGGCATTACCATGGCAACAGGTACTAAGATCTCCTGACAAAGCCCCTATCTTTGTGATCTAGGGCATCAGTGACCCCTATGAGGTGTGCAAACCATATTCTCTAGCCCTGTTTGTCATCATGACCTCCTTGACTACCTCTGGGTTCTAGTCATGGGTTAAGCTGACCATCCCTCTCACTCAGCTGTCTATAACCTCCATACCACCATAGACAAGTGAAATAAAGATCTCCCCTCACCTTCCCCACTTCCTGCCCGACCCATCCCTTTCCTATCTTTACTTGCAGCCACCACCAACACATGCTATATTTTCCTTTGTCACTTGTAATACTAAAAGCAGAGCATGGGTTTAGTGAAAATAATTCCTTTTATTACTGAACTCCCAATACCAGCACTATCAACTTCTTTATAGGCGCATATACCACACATGGTATGTGTGAGTGAGGTGGAGATGACCAGAAGCCAGAATACAGTCTGTGTGACCCAGAGACCCAGGTGCCTTCTGCCTGGCATGTAGAGGTGCCCACCTCCTAGTCTAGGTTTTCTGGTCATTCCCTGAGCGCTCATGGGAGAGATGGGTTCTGTCTTTCTCCTCAGGTTGCAACCTTGTGGATATTCTGAAGTTTTAGGTTCAGCATAAAACTTCCCCATAGTTCCCGAGATGACTCTTGTAACCAGCACCTCCTCACTTCCCTGTTTAATCCCTCAAATACTGGATATTCTTCTTGTTCTGTAGCTTCTGATTTGTGTTTGTTTTTATTGTTTGCTTAGGATGACATTGGAGACACCTCAGTCCTGTTAGGCCTAGAACCTGTGGTCATTGGTCATAATCTCCACTATGACAGATGGCTCTGATATTACAGGAACATTTCCAAAAAGTCCTGCTTTTCTTCAGTGTCAATTCATGGAGCATTTACCAAATAAACATGATCAGGACTCAATGTATGTGGTAGAGAGAACAAGTCATGTGGGCTCCTTACTGAAAAGATTAGAAATAATCTCTCAAAAGAAGAGTCCATTTATAGTTTATAGTCTTTTTTATCAATCCCTGTGCTGTAGTAATCTGGACATTGCCCCCTTTTCCCAAAATCTGCCTTCTTTCTGCCTCTCCTCTAGGTAGCAGCCTCTGACCAAGGCCAGTCTCTTCCAAATGTGCATATTGCCAGTAATAAGTTGTGGGATACAGGTGCCCTGTCACAGAATACAAGTTACCAAATAACCTAAAGATAATGCAGTCATCACTCTTAATCACTGTAATTGTAAACACTCTATAGGAATTTGAATAATTAACTTGCTTGATTTTAAAACTGTTTGCTGTACTAACCCAAAGCACTGATTCTTTCATCACCAACCAAGTCATCATGAATGTCTCCTGTAAGTTCTAATAAACCAATATCTTACCTGTGGACATCCAAGAGACTTTTTATAATACTGAAGAACCTTACATGCAAGCCCTTTCAGCCGCATTACACTCCCCATGTCCAGAACTGCATGGGCCAGCCCCTGCAGAAAAATTTAGGGGGTCCCTTGGAAGGTGTGGCAGCGTCAGTGATTATTCTGGAGAAAGAAAGAGACTTGACTCTGTCTAGTCCAGAAGCCGATTCTGTAGGAGGGATAGATGTTAAAAGAAAGAAAGATGGAGGGATAGATATAAAGAGAAAGAAAGAGAAAGAAAGAAAGTGGACAACTGTTCAACGAATTGAGCAGAAGCTGTTTATTGGAAGTTATAGAGGGTATTTATCCCCAAATTTTACACAGACAGTCTTACAAGTCTTTCATGTGAATACAAAGTCAGGTGTAGGAGGGGTGTCCCCCATCTACCAAGTCTTTCCTCAGGCATGATGAAGAACAATCCCAATTAAATCACAAAACTTTTACATGAACACAAAGCCAGGTGAATAAGGGGCATTCCTCACCCACCAGGTGTTTCCTCGAGTGTGAGGAAGGGCAATCCCAATTAAATCACAAGACATTTACATGAACATAGAGCCAGGTGGATGAGGGGCATCCCCCACCCACCAGGTGTTTCCCCAAGCATGAGGAAGGAGGATCCCAAAACTATCTCCCTGTTCCTCATGCTTGGTTAATATTCCTCAAAAGCAATACAACAATTCTAATATCATAATATTCTAATAATCAATAACTTTTAAAATTTATGCATACACAGCACCTAATGACCAACTTAAATCCTAATTCCTTTCTATTTTATGCTAATTCTACCTACACTATAGAGACTCTTAATTATAGCCCAAACCAGTTCCTAAGGAATGTGGCCCAGTCAAAAGATCATACTGGGCCATTTCTAGGAACAATTGATTACAATCTCTTAACAAAATGACTGTTCTAAAATCCTATATATCTATTTTAACTTCCATAAAAGTTTCTAATTCCTAATCCTGGTCACCAGCAATAAAGCTTCTAAAAAATAAAACCCAAATATAAACTGTAAATTTTATTAAAGCCAAAACCGCAAATGTAGAAAATGGAAACAATGAAATTTCTAAAGTTAGCTGTATTCTTATTAAACCTTAAAATATCATGTTTGATCATGCTTGAACTGACATAATTCACTGACGTAGCATAACCAATTCTACAATACTTTCTATGAATAAAATAAATTTAATGTCTATACTAAGTAGGAAAAACCCGATACTAACTGTAGCTAAAAACTGGTTTAAAAGAAAGCAGCCTAGTCCAAAGTATGCTCTGGGCCCTTAGAAATGTGGCCCAGCCCAAAGTTCATGCTGGGCCTTTAGGAATGTGGCCCAGCACAAAGTTTGTGCTGGGTCATTTCTAGTAACTCTAGATAATTATCTATATTATTAAGGTTTCAACAGCACTTTGTATGTATATACTAATTCTACAAATATACTTTTAAATCTTAAAAGATGCTTGTACCGTATTAAAGGCTCCAAATGTGACCTAAGTTTGAATTATGTTAAGTTTAAAGCCGAAATCACAGTCTGTGAGAAACGGGAACAATGGACTCCTAAAATAAGCTGTGCCTGTTGTACTCTCAGAGCTTCATGCTTAGATCATCAAAGTCCCTGCTAGTGGGATGTGCCAAAGAGCAAAGAAGGGAAGAGGGAATGGACCATCAGCTCCTGAACTCATCCTGGTGGTCTCAGGGTCCTCAGCCCGCCTGGATCCCTAATGCTCAGGTGGGCCTCCACTGCTGGCTCCTTACACAGAACAATTTTTAAAATAGACTCACCACTCTTAATGATGTCAGAACATCACAAGAAAATAATGAATTCCCAGGCTAACAATGAAGGGAAAATTAAAACCCAGATGGGAAGCAAGAGTAGAAAATAGTTTTCCCTGACAGCATTGTATTCTCCCAACCAAGACAGACATCAAATACCAGAGCATGTTCCTTGAGAATTGAGGGAACCTAACAGTAAACGCTTACAACAACAACAACTAATAAAAATAAGAACAACAATAAAGGAGAGACGTAAAATTTTTTTTTTTTTACTTGGAGCCTCACTCTTTTGCCCAGGCTGGAGTGCAATGGCATGCTCATGGGCACCACAACCTCAACCTGCTGGACTCAGGTGATTCTTCCACCTCAGCCTTCCAAGTAGCTGGAACTACAGGCATGTGCCACCACACATGGCTAATTTTTTGATTTATTGTAGAAGTGAGGTCTCACCAAGTTATCCAGCCTGGTCCCAAAACTGTGGGCTCAGGCAATCCTCTTACCTTGACATCACATAGTGCTGGGATTATAGGCATGAGCCACGGGACCTGGCCTGAGAAGTATTTTGTTGTTGTTGTTGTTGTTGTTGTTAAGGGTGAGCAGAACCATTTTATTTAATTTATTATTTATTTTTAATTTTTAAAATTTTTTATTATAAAGATGTGGGGTACATTTCAGGGTTAGGTATATAAATATTTATCGTGCAGGTACTCTTGTAGATGAGGTATACTCTCCCTCCCCAAGCAATTTCCCTCAACTGCCAATCCCACCCCCTCCTGAGAGTTTCCCACTACTGCCAATCACTTTCTTATAGCATTGTAATTGTTCAAGGTCATTTTGTGAGTGAGAACATATGGAACTCTGTTCTATGTTTCTCTGATAAATCACTGAGTATGATTGACTCCAAATCCATCCAGATTGCTGCAGAATCCATATATTTGTCCTTCTTTATGGGGGCATAATATTCCATTGTGCATTTGTACCACTTTTTTTTAAATCCGGTTTAGCTTTGATGGGCAACATGATTTGTTTCATGTTTTTGCTATAGGAAATAGAGCTGCAACAAGCATACGTATGCAGGTATCTTTTTTGTAGAATAATTTGATTTCCTTTGGGTGTATTCTCAATAGGGGAATTGCTAGGTCATATGGAAGGTCAATTTCTAGTTCTTTCAGAAATCACCACACTGTCTTCCAAAGAGGTTCTACTTGTCTGCATTCCCATCAGCAGTGTAGAAGCACTCCTGGGTCTCCACATCTTCGCCAGCACCTATTGTTGTTTGTTTTATTAATGATGGCCATTCTTACAGGAGTTAGGTGGTATCTCAAGGTGGTTTTGATTTTCATTTCTCTGATGATGAGTGAGGCTGAGCACTTTTTCATGTGTCTGTTGGCTGCCCATATGTCTTCTTTTGAGAAGTGTCTATTCATGTCTTTTGTCTACTTTTTAAAGGGACTGTTTGTTTTTTTCCTTTCAGTGAATTTGAGTTCCTTGCACATCCTAGATGTTAGGCCTTTGTCAGATATACAGTTGGCAAATATTTTTTCCCATTCTGTGGGCTGTCTCCCTGCTTTCTTGATGGTTTCTACTGTCTTGCATAAGCTCATTAATTTGATGAGGTCCCACTTCTCTATCTTATTTCTTAAAGTATTGGTCTTCAGGGTTTTGAATAGGAATTGGTTCCCAGTTCCAATATCCATAAGTGTATATCCTATGCTTTCTAAGTTCTTATAGCTTGATGTTTTACATTTAGGTCTTTGATCCATTTAGAGTTGATTTTTTTGTGGTGATAGGTAGGGGTCCTGTTTCAATCTTCTGCGTGTGATCAGTCACTTTACCCAGCAAAATTTACTGAAGAGATTCTCCTCTGCCCAGTGGTTGTTGTTGGAAACTTTGTCAAAGATGAGTTGGTTGAAGAATTGAGGCTTTTCTTCCAGAATCTCTATTCTGCTCCATTGGTCTATGTGCCTGTTCTTGTACCAATACCAGACTGTTTTGATTACTGTAGCCTTATAGTAAAGTTTGAAGTCTGGAAGTGTGATATCTCCTGCTTTGTTTCTTTTGCTAAGAATTGTTTTGGCAATTCATGGTCATTTATGCTTCCATATGAATTTCTGTGTTGTCATTTCCAGGTCTGAGAAGATTGATGTTGGTAACTTAATGGGTATTACTTGAATTTGTAGATTGCCTTTGGTAGGATGGACATCTTAACAATGTTGATTCTTCCTATCCATGAGCATGGAATATTTTTCCATTTGTTTGTGTCTTGTTGGATTTCTGTGAGCAGTGTTTTGTAATTCTCATTGTAAAAGTCTTTCACTTCTCTGGTTAGGAAGATGCCGAGGTATTTCATTTTTCTTGGTGGCTATTGTGAATGTGATTGTGCTTTTTATTTGGGTCTCTGCCTGCTTGTTGTTGTTGTATAGGAATGCACCTGTCTTTTGCACATTTATTTTGTACCCTGAGACTTTGCCAAACTCCTTTATCAGTGCAAGCAGATTGTTGACAGATTCTCTTGGATTTTCAAGGTATAGGATCATATCATCGACAAAGAGGGATAAGTTAACTTCTTCTTTTCCTATGTGGATACTCCTGATTTTCTTCTCTTGTCTAATATCCAAGCTAGGACTTCCAACACAATATTGAACAAAAGAGGTGAGAGTCGGCAGACCTGTTTTGTTCCAGCTTTCAGGGGGAAATGTTTCTAATTTCTGTCCATTTAGCAATATGTTAGCTGTGGGTTTGTCATAGATGGTGCTTACTATTTTGAGGTATGTTCATTCTATACCTAGGTGTTTAAGGGTTTTTATCAAGAAGGGATGCTGGATTTTATCAAAAGCATTTTCTGCTTCTAATGAGATAATCATATGGTTCTTGTTTTTACATCTGTTGATGCATTTAATGACATTTATGGTCTTGTGAATGTTGAACCAGCCCTGCCTCCTGGGGATGAAGACTACTTGGTTATGGGGTATGATTTTTGAGATGTGTTTTTGGATCCGATTTGCTAGAATATTGTTGAGGATTTTTGTATCAGTGTTCATAAGGGATATTGGCCTGCAGTTGTCTTTTTTTGTTGGATCTTACCTGGTATGGTTATCAGTATGATGTTAGCTTCATAAAATGATTTGGGGAGAAATTCATCTTTCTCAACTGCCTGTAATACTTTCAAGGATTGGTATCCGCTCCTTCTTACATTTTGTGGAATTCTGCTGGAAAGCCATTCTTTCCAGGGTTCTTTTTGGTAGGTAGGTTCCGTATGACAGAGTCAATTTCCTGGGTTGTGATTGGTCTATTAAGTGTCTCAATGTTTTCTTGTTTTAACCTGGGGAGGTTGTGTGATGTCAGAAATCCTCCATTTCATCTAGGTTATAAAGTTTGTTTCCATGTAGATGTGCATAGTAATCCCTTATAATCCTTTATATTTCTTTGGGGTGAGTTGTGATTTGATCTTTTGCATTTCTGATTTTGTTTATTTGGGTTTTTTATCTCTTTTTCTTGGTCATTCTGGCCAGGGGCCCATCGATCTTGTTAATTATATCAAAGAACCAGTTTTTTGTTTTGTTGATTTTGGCTATGGTATTTTTGTCTTTTATTTCCGGTATTTGGGCTCTTATTTTTGTGATTTGGATTTTCCTGCTAAAGTTGGAATTTTTGTGGTCTTCTCTTTCCAGTTCCCTTAGGTTATTTGTTAGGCTCTCCACTTGTATTCTTTCCATTTTCTTGATGTGTGCTTGTAGATATATAAAATTTCCCTTCTTAAAACTGATTTCATGGCATCCCAGAGGCTTTAGTAAGAGGTTTCTTCATTTTCATTTGTTTCCTGCAATCTTTCATTTTCTTCTTTGATTTTAGTGTTGACCCAGTCATTGCTCAGCGTAATGCTGTTTAGTCTCCATGTCTTTGTGGGCTTTGGGGAAATGTTGTCGGTTTTGATATTTATTTTTATTCCACTGCAGTCTGAGAATGTGCATGGCAAGATCACAACCTTATGGAATTTGTTTATGCTTGATTTATGACCAAGGATGCAATCAATCTTGGAGTATGTTCCCTGTGGTGATGAATAGAATGTGTATTCTGTGGTTGCTGGATGGGATAATCTGAAGGTATCCACTAAGTCCATTTGGTCAAGTGTCAAGTTTAGATTCTGGATGTCTTGTTGATTTTTTGCCTTGATGATCTATCTAGGGCTGACAGTGGTGTATTTAAGTCCCCTGCTATAATAGTGTTAGAGTCAATATCTTTTTTAGTTTATTTAGTAGTTGTTTTATAAATGTTTGTGCTCCTGTGTTGGGTGCATATATGTTTAGGATGGATATTTTTTGTTGATGGATTGAAACTTTTACCATTGTGTAGTGTCCTTTTGCATCCTTTTAAATTTTTGACAACTTGAAGGCTTTTTTGTCTGATATTAGGATTGCAACTCCTGCCTTCTTCAGTGATCCACTGGCCTGGAAACTCATTTCCCATCCTTTAACTTTGAGTCTATATGTGTCCCTTGTAGTGAGATGAGTCTCCTAGATGCAGCAAATAATGGGATTATGGTTTCTTATCCAGTCCACCAGTCTGTATCTTTGCAGTGATACATTTAGTCCATTCACAATCAGACTAAATATTAAAATGTGGGAGTATAACCCTGTCTTGAGATGCTTATAGAGTTGTTGTTCCTGTTTATTTGTTCTCTTTCCTTTGATTTTTGGGTTGATTCATCTTTTTTGTGTTTTCCATCTTTTCCCTGTACTCTTGTGAAGAACATTGTCATTATTTTCTCCTTTTCTTCTGTGCTTAATATTTTCTTAAGTGTTTCTCATAGAGTTGATCTGGAGGCAGCACAAGTTTTTAGGAATTGGATGTCTGGGAAAGATTTTAATTCTCCCCCACTGATGAAGATTAGCTTGGCTGGGTAGGTTATTCTTGGTTGAAATTGTTTATCTTTGAGAACTTTGAAGATTGGGCTCCAAGTTCTCTTAGCCTGGAGGGTTTCTGTAGATAAAACTACTGCTATTCTAATTGGTTTTCTCTGGTAATTAGTCAGACCTGTTTCTCTTACTGTCTTTAGAATTTTTTCTTTTATAACTACTTTGTTTAGGCAAATTATTATGTGTCTGGGAGTTGTCCTTCTCAATTGTTGTCTTGCAGGGGTTCTCTGAATATCTTGTGCTTGAATTTTTGCATCACTCATGAGCTGAGGGAAGTTTTCTTGAATAATTTCGTGGAATGTTTGTTTCAGTGTGATCTCTGTCTCACTTTTTGCCTCAGGAAGTCCAAATACTCTTAGGTTAGGTCTCTTGAAGTAATCATTCATCTCCTGAAGTATTTGTTCTGTCTTTTTAAGCTTCTTTTCTATGTTTGTGACAGGATGGGTTAGTTCTGCATTTCAGTCTTCAAGCTCTGAGATTCATTCTTCTGCTTGTCTAATTCTGCTTCCCATGCTTATTAGTTTGTTATTTATTTCAATCACAGTATTCTTTACTGTTGTTATTTCAGTTATCAGTTCCTTCATTTTTTCCTCTTTTCTCTATTCTTTGTATTCTCTTTGTTAATGTCTTGATTTCTGGGTTTGTTGTATGTGTCCAGTCATTTTGGGTACTCCTAATTTTTTGTGTTCCGAAGTTTGTTTTCTCAGTGTCTAACCTCCCAGGAGCCTGTGTGAGACCTGTATTCTCTTTTTGGTTTTTCTTCATTTGTGTAGATTTTCCTCCCCACCTTTTCCTTTTCCTATTTCATGCTCCCCCTCATCTTCTTTAATTCTGTTGTTCTGTGGTGGAGGGGTTTCTTTTACTTCTGTTTGTTCAATCTCCTATTCTTACTTATGTATATCCTCTGTTTTTTTCTATTCTGGAGCTGTACTGTAGGTTGAGAGCAATGCTTTTTGCAGTTTTGAGTAACTGAGGCATGAGTTGTGATTCAAAATTATTTGCAGATCCTAGTATCCACTGACAGGTATGGATAATCTGGAACCCACTTTCCACTGCCTTGCAGTCTACCCATGCAGTGGGGTTATAGGTTTATGCCCTGACAACAAAATGAGGTAAAAACAGGGAATAGAATGGAGCAGAGAGAGAGGGGAAGAGGGAGGTGGGGAGGGAGAGGAGTAAGAGGGATAACAGACAAACGTACTTACTAACAAATGAAAAGAGACACAGAGATCGATGTGAGTTAAAAGAAAAACAACAAACAAACCAACAACCATATGAGAAAGGTAAAACATGCATTTATACAAACATACAAGCTAAACAACCTCCTTATTGTGTGCTATTCCACTATACAAGATGGGGTCTAAAGAGAAATAAAATAAAGTCAGTAACCTAACAGTACCAATGCAAGTATGAAGACGTTATTGATAACAGAAAGAAGAGATGGAAAACAAGATGGATAAGACAAACAAAGAATTTTAAAAATTAAAATGGGAACCAAGCACACTCTGAGACTTTTCCTTTAAGTCCAGTGTCCTTTCAGCTCTGATTTCTAACTGTCTTTGCAGGCTGGTAGATTTGTTCACAATTAGGGTCACTTGCCCCTGGCATGCTATGGAGGGTGGTTCAGATCTGGACTGCCTGCCAAATCTGCTACTCAGATCTAGTCTGTCTATTTAACCTGAGGGAGCAGCTTCTGTCCTTCTCATTTTTTGTTGTTACCTTGGTCCCAGGCTGGGAGGTAGGCCAGCTTAGAAAACAGACTGAAGCTGTCACATGGTTGAGGGATGGAGAGACATAGTCTGGATCATTGTAAAGGACTAAGTCTGGCCTGAAAAAGACACATCTTCATTAAGCCTATACATGATTTAAGGGACTAGGAAAAAAAGATGAATCCTATTCAAAGTGTCACCAACTCGCTTTAGTTTCTATCATTCTTTCCTTGTTTCTAGGTCCTCATACCAACTTTTTTTGTACAATGGGATATAACCACATTACAAAAACATGAAGGTGAAGAAAATGGCCAGATAAAAAGGAAATATACAAAAGATGAACATGGTAATATTTAGCAAGTATTTATTGCATTTATTTTCAATCTAATGTAAATGGGTTCATCACAATGGCTTGGTTATAAAGACAGTCATTAATGAAGGAAATCTCAAATTTGGATAATAAAACTGAAAAAAACAAGCTATTTCTTCAACTTTCTTACTCCCCCCAACTCCATTCGCAGGCCTAATTGTATCAGGACATCTGTGGGTTGAACCACGTTAGCTGTGGGAACCTCCTCCCACCTGCCCAGAGTGAGTGAGCTGCCACATGTCTCCCTGGAAGAAACCAGGGGCCTTATCATCAACTCTCAGCATCAGTGGGTAGCTGTGGGGGTGTGGCATCTCTTATGAAGGACTGAATAACTTTGAGGCACAGATGGATCTCCTGTTTCTCTTCCCAGAACCAAGGATGAGAACTGATCTGAGGTGGGCACATAATCAGTGTTTATTGATAATAGTTGAAGGGCCTTCCCATCCAAAGATGAATGTTGGGGCTGGTGCCCTGGTCAGGCTCCAGAATTAACAGATCTGATCACTGCATCCCACTGCAGGATCCGGGAGGGGCAGAAGGTTTGTGGACACTGCCGGAAACATGCTAAGTGGAGTATGAGGAGTTTCCAGGACAACCACTTGGGATCCACCCACCAGCAGTGACATGGGGACATGAGCAGGCCTTGTCTGAGTTCTGAGATGTTAGAGAGGGTGTCAGTTCTGGCCACTAGGCAGAAGACAAACTCTGTGAGATCAGCTAGAACTGAGCTCTCACTCCAAGACCCAGCCCTTGTCAAACACCAGTCCTAGGTGGGAGCTGATGTGTATGAAGTGCGAGGCTCTGCCCAGTCCAATGATGAAGGGATAAGAGATTTGGGGTCTGGACTCAGTCAAGGGCCTGAAGAACCCAGCATTGCAGTATCAGCACCATGGCTTTGGCACCTCTGCACAAAGGTCAGTGTGGGCGGTGTTTCCGTAGGAATCCTCACTTTGCAGTTCCTGGCCCCCACCCTGCTCTTTCTCCTCCAACAACCCATCAGCTGCTTAACATCTGGAGCCCTAGCATGTATCTTTGTTTCCAAGGTTCCTCTCCCAGTAATGCTGATGCCACTGCCCTCTGCATCTTCCTCCCTAGGAACCTCAGTCAAGCTCACCAGCACCCTGAGCAACAGCTACAATAATAACAGTGTGAAGTGGTACCAGAAGACCCTAAAGAAGGGTCCCCAGTTTGTGATGCAAATGGGCACTAATGGGATTGTGGAATCCAAGAGGGATGGAATCCCTGATCTCTTTTCAGGCTTGGGCTGGGGCCTAGATCAGTACCTGACCATCCAGAACATTTAGGAGGAGGGTGAGAGTGATTATCACTGTGGGGTACACCATGGCAGTGGGATCAGTTACATGTAACCCATAGTGACACAGACAGACAGGAGGTGAGACAAAAACCTCCTGCTGATGGACTCTGTCCTCTCTTCCCTCTCATTGACCTGACTCACTGTTTGCCTTGGGAAGGTTTTATCTTCCCAGATATTTGGGGATTCTAATTCACAACAAATGTTTCCCCGAGTGTAAATATTTTCTCAAGAGTTTTGAGACATTTGAGTTTGCACATGGACATGTGTAGTTGTTGCCATTCATCCATTCCATGAAGGGATTTTCGTTCCCAGGTTGAAGAGCTGTGCACAGGTGCATTCCTAGGACACTCACTGTGTCCTATGAATAGTATGCCAACACATGCTACCTTTATCTGTGCTCAACATCTGTGAGCTGCCCACACAGTGATGTGCACTGAATATATTCCTAGATGTGCAAGACCTTGACTCTGACCCACAGGGTGACATGATCCACCTGGACTCCAAACATTTCTCATCATCTCTTCATGCAGAAATCTCTCATGGTGAATGTGTCTGACTTTGTTAGAGAGAGAGCTGGTACACAGAAGCATGGGGGCAGGGATGTGAGCCTGCTCTGTACTTATGGCTTTGGAAGAGATCACTACTGCTCTCCACATTTGTAAGTTGTGGTGGAATCACTCTGCATTGCTTTTCTGATGCTAAATATCCAGAGAGGTCAAATTTCACAGGTCAAGACATAACCCTACACATGACTATCTCCACTGTAGACACCAGCCACAAGATTCCAGTTTACACGCATTAAACTTCAGGACCCCTGAAGACACTGAAGATGAACTCATGACCAGTAGGGGTTGCTGTGAACAGTTGCCGGTGAGACCTTAGGATTTCTCACTGCTGGGTGAGCCACTAGATCATGATAAGACTCAGTGGTCTGGTGCTCTTAGGTCCTTGTAGAGGCTCCTGGGCTGTGCCTTGTGTGTGTTCCCAATAGCTGCTCCCTCCACAATCCTCCTGTGATCACACTCAGAGCCGGTTCCTCCCTCAGCATCCTCTGTCCTCAGGTCCTCTCTCAGGCTCCTGAATCAGTGACAAGGTGGGTAAGGTCTCAAGGATCTATCAAGGATGAGGGTGAACTACAAGAACAGCTCCTCATTTTCTATGGAGGCAGGAGGAGGATCAGGGGTTGTGTCCACCATGGCCTGGTCTCCTCTCCTACCCAAAGTCCATGGGTATTCCTCTCATACCCACTGCCTTTATGGAAGCATTGAAAATAGCTCCCTTTCTTATTGGTTTCCCAATGTAAAGAGAATCACTTTGCCCCAGGTAACACAAATAGATCTGAAGCTTGCTGGGTGGAATGACAAGGAGAGCAGAAGTCCAGCCTGTGTGGCCCCCTTCCTGGCCCCTATATGTCTCTGCTTACAGCCCAGTCTTTTGGCTGATCATTCCCTGAACTCAAAAACTTTAAAGAAGTTGAGTTTCTCTTCCTCTGGAGATACATTTTTGAAAAGCTCCTTATTTCCAGGTATAGGGGACCCTTCTCCTAAAGTCATAGCTCTAAGATTCACACCTGGTTCACTTACTCAAGTTTAGGCCTAGGGTTTTTCACTCTGCTTCTTTGGTTGATATGATGTTGGATACATATATCTTTTTGAAGGTATAAACATTATTAAACCCCTTCCACCTATAAGCTTTTAGCAAATGAATTTATTCAGGGCCCAATGCAGAAAAGATAAGAGGACTTGAGGGTTGTTTTTATCTCAGAGGCAGAGGAGGATCTCTAAAATGAAAGAAGAGTTCAGTTTATAGTAATGTCATTTTAATATAAATCTCCATAGTTAAAAAATTATAAAATTAAACTGAAAGTATATCAGGTCAAAAATAATGAGGAATTTCTAGACTAGCTTTCAATGGCAAACAAGAATCCAGAGAAGTAAGAAAGGATAGAAGACATTTTTCCTGACATTATTATATTATTTTGGCAATGATAGACATCAAAAGCTGGGCCATGTACAATGGGGGCTGGGAAACCTAACAGAGACCATCAAACAACAACAATTAAACCTGTAAAAACCTGTAAACAGCAATTGAACTTGTAAAAGTCACCATGTAGCCAGGCTCGGTGGCTCAGCCTGCAATCCCGCGCCTTTGGGAGGCTGAGGTGAGTGGATTGCCTGAGCCCGTGGATTCGAGACCCACCTGGGCAGCGAGACCTCATCTCTACAATAAATCAAAAAATTAGCCGGGCGTGGTAGCGCACGCCTGCAATTCCAGCTACTTGGAAGGCTGAGGTGGAAGGATCGCCAGAGCCCAGTAGGTCGAGGCTGCGGTGGCCGGGAGCGGCCACTGCACTCCAGTCTGGGCGACAGATGAGACTCCAACTCAAAAATAAAAAATAAAAAAACAGTCACCATGTAGAATCATTACCAAGTGAAAACCACCAAGGAACTATAAGCCTTCAACTTGGTTCAAGATGGTCACAGACTGATAATGACCCCAGCTTCTGGCAAAAGCAAACTCAAGTGCCAGGTAATCCTGAAATATCTGGTAACATCATCACTGTGAAATACACCCTGTATTTACCTGGGCATCATTAGTGACCTGAAAAAATCAAGGACTCAATCCCAAACATCAAAGAGATAACCTACTCACTCAACTGTCCTGGGTACAAACATCACTGCAGTCATCAGGACTCCTTTCAAGGATAGCTGGGCAGTGTCAGAGCGGGTGGAGGACCTGGAATCCTAGGCCAACAGGGGGAGCTGTGGGACTGCTCCTGAGAGAGCAGGGCTGTCATAAAGCTACACACTCTACTGGTTCTCATACACTTAGGCAAGCACTGTCCTCCCTGAAGTGTGACCTTCCTGCACCTGGGTCCCCAGAAGCCACATGAGCAATGGGCTCTGACTCACATCCTTGCTTCCTATTTCACTCCTCAACCCTCATGGATACGCTGTGCAGGCCTGATGTCCAGGTGGGGATAGATGGACAGTCACACATCAGGAAAAAATTTGCATGAAGAGACTTGACCTGCAATGTTACCTGGGTACAAGAAAAAGAGACACATGAGTAGGGATGAAAGTGAATGGTCACAACTAGTCCTCAGACAGCTGAGTTGTGGGGATTTACCCGCCATGTTCTAGATTTCTCTGTCCACCCTTCTGGCTTTATCGGACTAGGCGTTTCCTTTGGGGGACTATTGAAAGGATGTGGAAGGAAGATATATTTGCATGGCCTTTTGCTCTTATCACCTGGCACAAGTGATAAGTCATCCCAATCCGTCTACCACCTTCCAGCCCTCCCTCCAGGGTCCTGGTACTTGGCCACATTGTGCTGACTCTGCCATCCACACGGTCCAGGTCTTAGTTGAAAAAAACAAAAAATGCATCCCACTCTTATCCCCCAAATCCCCTTTTCCACTTTCTCATTCTTTCTACTTCACATGTGCCAAAGTCCGTTATGTTCACACCAATCAATCCACACACAATGTTATTTTTACTTCTGATCATGAGGAACATGTTGAGAGGAATTTCATCATTTAAGCTGGTACTGTTGCATCTCTCCTTAGAATGTTCCATTGAAGCTACTCCATTTAACTGATGGCTTTTTAGAGTCATCCTTTCCCCCAAACCTTCTCTTACTGGATAAAGAGGTGGTGTGAGCATGAGAGAGTGTAGCCCAAACTTATTTCTCATTCTTGCAAATCAAATAAGCCCAACTCAGTAAGAACAGTATCATATTTTAATGAAAATTGCAAGACAATTTTTGTCACAAATATAGTTTATAGCTGCAAAACTACAACATATTAGAAAGTAGAATCCATTTAACATCAAGAAATATTTACTTTGAACACCAGAGAGTCTTTGGACTGAGGCTAGGATTATTTTTGCAATCTCTGTACAATAATACACATAGAATTCGAGGGAGCACATATGAAACGGGGTTGAGTCATAGCCGGACCACTCTAAGAAATGTAGGACTGAAGTCACTAGTGGGTCATAGGATATTGAGTAAGTTGTAGGGTCCCTATCCCCCTGTGTTTCAGTCCCTGCGTAGTCATGGGTCTGTGTGAGGATCAGACATCTTCCTCTCTCAAGGTCTCTCCCAGGGGACAGCAGGGTGAACACTGGGACAGGAAGAGAGGAAGCTGATTTTCATGATGAATCTTCTCCTCCTAGTGGGTCTAGGGAAGGATGAAAAGGCCCTCAAAACACCAAATCCCAGCTGAGGAGCCTGAGGGCACTGAGCCCTGGTGAGTCTCCCCACCATGGCTTGTACAATGCTTCTCCTCAGCTTTCTTGCTTACAACTCAGATCAGGAGAATGAAGTCTGCTTATGTGGAGGCCCGTACATTGCAGGAGCTAGAGAAACTCTCATCTTCATAATCAAAACTGTGCCTTTCTTATTGCTTTTAGGGGCAGAGTCTCAGACTGTAGTCTGAGGAGCCATCACTCTCAGTGTCTCCAGGAGGGAAAGTCACATTCACTTGCAGCCTGAACTCTGGGTCAGTCTCTGGGAGTCACTACCCTAGCTGGTATCAACAGACACCTGGACGGGCTTCACACACACTTATTTACAGCACAAACAGTCACCCCTCTGGGGTCTCTGATCGCTTCATAGGTTCCATCCTTGGGAATAAAGCAATCCTCACCATCATGGTGGCTCAAACCAAAGATGAATCTGATTATCACTGTATGCTGTACATGGGTAATGGCATTTACAGAGTGAGGGAAACCCATGGAGAAGTGCGACAAAATGTTCTTCTGCTCAGAATGCCTGAGCCTTCAACAGCAGAAGTGATGGTAAGATGGTGACAAAAGTAAGCACTACAATGGAGGAGGGAGTTTCCACGGCCTTATTCTCCTGTCCATTGGTTTACTGCCAGGTGCCTCATACAGTCTTTCCCAGGTTGTGTCTCTCTCTCCATTGTGACTCCTCCATGACTGGGCTTCTCCACTCTGCTTAGAGTCATGAGAGGAGGGGGCTCTGCTCCAAAATATATGACTCAAGAGACCCACTACTACCAGGAGGACTGCTTATAAAAGCAGCATTCACAGCTATATCTATCATTAATTTGGCTATGGAGATCAAATAATATTTTATTCAGCATTCAAATCAGATCATTACTTGGGAGGTTGTTAAAAATGTAATTTCCTATCCTGCCACACTAAATCAGAGGTTGTTTCAGCACCCAAAAATCTCTTTTAACAAGTTCTCCATGAGATTATGAATACTAATGTTTGAAAGGCAACTCTACTCTTATTATAAAAATATTTTGAGAATTTCTGCTTAAAATGCAGTCAAAGTAATATTCTATAACTCAGTGACTCCCAATTTTCCATTCAAAAATCCAAGAACACACAGAAACATTATTTTTAAGAGTTGGAGTCTCACTCTGTAACCCAGGCAAGGGTGCTGTGGCACACTCATGGCCACTGCAGTGTTGACCTGCTGGGCTCCGGTGATCCTTCTGCCATAACCTTCCAAGTAGCTGGAACTACAGGCATACAGAAACAATTTTTAAATTGCAATCTAGTGTTAATAATTATAATTTCATTTCAAACTACTGCCGGAAGATGGGATAAACGTTCACAAGCATAAGTAATTCTAGTAATAGTTAAAAATATATAAATATTAGTGTTATTGGACACTTTCCATATAGGACTAGTTTCCAGAGACACTCCTTCCACCCCCTGAACTGACTCACCTGATACCAGGACATGAAGAGGCAGAGCTGAAAGTTACCTCACTACATGCACATCCAAAAGCATGCTCTAAGTGGAGGAACGCTGTGAGAGTACATGGTTTGACTGGCTTTTCTGCTGCCTTTATATAAAATGATATTAGAAAAGTATTATGATGAGGCAATATGAAATTTTGAAGAGAAAGCATTATAGATGAATTCTGCATCACTCTGAAAGGTAAAGAATGACAAACAGCTGATATGCCTGTTGAGTCTTTCATGAAATGGAAGAGCGTGGGCCTGTACAACTGTATTTAGAGGATAACTGATAACTCCGAAGCATGCATACACCCAGGAATTCAGTCCATTTGGAAAATCTCCCCATCTCAGGAACCTGAGCCTATGAATGCCAACACTTCTCCTCCATCAAGTCCTTCTCAGCAAGAACAATCCTCATACTAAAGCAAGACTTTCAATTCTTGAAATTGACTGGTCGGGTTGTTTGGGAAAAGTTCTCTAGCAAGAGAGAAGCATTCCATGCAAAGTATAATAGAATAAAATAATCATTAAAAAAAGAAGTATAGCAAATCAGAGTTCAATTCACTTTTAAAGAATGAGAAACATTCTTTTCTAGTGGTCTTTTACTTCTCCTGCTGGACTCCTGACAAACTGTACTTTGTGTTATACTACATTAACAGTGGAAGTTGCTCAACCCTCACCAATGGGAAAACTACTTCCAGAACTATGTATCCATTTCTACATTGCTGAAATACCCATGGCTTTGATTTACCTGCACTCATTGAATTTGGACTATTCAAGAACACTGAACACAATGACACAACATCCACCTCCTATGGCACACCTGAGTATTCAAACCTGAAGTGCCTGATAAGCAGCCTATGACAGGACAGCATAGGCTCCTGGAGGTGCCGGGGTCCTGTTGTATAAGATACTGTATGGACTGCCTTTTTTGCTTATGGCAGAAAACAACTGAGATGTGCTTTTGCATTCTGTTGAACCCCTCCACTTAAAACCAAATATGACAAATTCTCCAAGAACCTTCTGGAGCACTTTCTGCAGAAGAACAGGACAAAGAACCTTGGTGCCAAGTATGATTAATGAATAAAAAGAATCATGGCTTGGCCAGGCACAGTGGCTCAAGCCTATAATCCCAGAAATATCTATAGAAATCTTATAATCCCAGCACTTTGGGAGGCTGAGGAACGAGGATTGCTTGAGACCAGGGTTCAGGTGTCTGCTCTTGTGATCCTGATATCACCTGATCATATTTGTACCCCGTTATCCCATCTGAGTCTCCCGGTAGAGAGCATCAGTGCATTGAAGTCTGCAGTAGTACTCAGCCTCATTTTTGCTGGACCCCTGAGAGAGTCAGAGAAGTTTTGCCAACCAGTAAGGAGCCTAAGAATCCAGCAGGCACGCAGGAGTCTTTATGCTTGTATCATAAAGTGGTGCCCTAGGGACTTGCCCAGACTTTTGACAGAAGCTGCATGGATAATGACCCTTGGTGACCACTCCAGTGCTGAAGCCACAGGTGAGAGTGACTATCCCTCCTGAGCACACAATTAGTGAGTGCTTCTGAGTTACCACACCATTAGATCCGTTACTTGAAATGAACATAGATACATGTTAGGAAGGAGAAAGGGAGACAGAGGAATCTATCTCTGATCTCTGAAATCTCCATGAAACCTAAACAGAGAATGAGAAGGAGAAGAGGAGGAGGAGAGTCATCCAGGCCATGCTCTGGACTTTCTAAAACTCCACATGACCCTCAGCTGGGCTGGACTCTAGGATGATTTTTCATCTTTTCCTCAACCCTCTGGGTAAAGGATATAGGATTATTTGGTGTATTATGAAAATATTTGCCTTTTACCACCCACCTCATCATTCAATTCTGGGTCCTCAGCACAGTGAGCAGCAACATTGTCAGGGAGTCTGGGCTGCTGTGAGCTCTGCTGTGAGTTTACCCAATGGAAGGAAGCACCCACAGTTACCTCTAAGCCAGATGAATGACTACAAGTCCAGGGACCAGTAAATTTGAATGATTTGAGTGTGTTTCAGGCCTTGCTCACCTCTGGGAAGAGGCGCAGCTCCCTGCTATGCCTAGAGAACTATTGCTTGTACCTTTTCCTCTGGTTGTGTTAAATATCTTCTCTGATGCCTGGATTTCAATTTCAGTATTACCAGGTCTTGAGACCCTGAGAGAGGGTTTATTACTTCATTTATTGTATTATTCATGTTCTATACTTTTTATTTGGCTTGTTTTTATTACTCTATGTCTTTGTTCAGATTTTCTGCCTTCCCATTTGTTTCCAGAATGTCTGTCATTGCTCATCTAAGGGATTGTACAATTGTTGTTTTATAAATCTCTGTCATAATTTCAGCACCTAAATCATCTCAGTGTTTGTTTCTATAGATTGTCTTTTCTCATTTAAGTTGTGGTTTTCCTTGTTCTTGATATGAAAAGTTACTTAAAAAGTCATATTCTCAACATTTTGGATATTATATTATGCTTGTGTGTGCCCTATATAATCTTCTTTTCATCAGAATATCATCCTGTTATGTATGTCAGAGAACAAGGGGATTATTTCTTCTGCTTCCCAGTGGCCTTTGCAAAGTGAAACCCCAACTTTCACTGTGTTGTTGCTGCTGTCCTGGGGCAAGTGAGGTCAATGATTTGCACTGACTTGTCTTCAAGTGTAGGCATAAGATAAGTTCCCGCACTGAACCCCACTGACGTGTAGAGGGTGCAATTTAGGACTGAATGGAACTTTTGCAGCTGTAAGGTGGGCACAGAAGCTCAGCTACCCCCTGAGCTCAGTTGTGCCTCACTGACACCAGAGGGGAGAGGGACAACTACAGTGCCAACTACTTTGCCTCCCACTCCCCTATCCAGTACACTTAATGCCAGTTGGAAGTCAAGGCTGAGCCCGTCACTAGACCCTTCAGTCACCAGTGGGGAGCACTGCAGGGCTAACTAGCTCTGCCTTGTACCACTTCATTCTGTCTCAATGCTTAAGGATGAGGATGAAGTTCAGCTCCTCACTGGGCCCTGCCAAAATCAGGGAAGGGGACATAGGCATGATAATTCACCCTGTTTGGCATTGCCTTATTCAATCTTACTGATTCTGAGTGTGGATAGAGGCTCAGCTTGTCACTGAGCCCCACTGTCACTCCCCCACTTGAGTAATGGCAGCTCTGCCTGATTGGGAATAGCTGAACAGGTCCTTGCTCAGCTCAGCTGAATCTCATGGAGGGAGAACAATTTGGGGATTATGGTAATGCTTGGTTGGAGTTGGGTGGGTCTTGTGAAAACGTTTTCTTTTGTGAGACTATCTGATCCCTTTGGCTTGGAGGACAGAATTTTTTTAGAGGTTTTCTGCAGTCTTGAATATAAGGGAGGTAGTAAGGAAAGCCAAAGATCTCACTGCTGTGTTGTTTGCCAAATTTTGAGGAATGTGGGAAGCTCCATCTTATTCCCACTTTTGAGAGTCTTCTTATTCTCTTTAGTTGTATTATTCAGGACTTTTTATTTGCAAGTAAGAAGACCTGGAGGAAACGGGGCTACTTCATATTGGCCAGAACTGGAAATCCTCTTTATATCTATTAAGGTTTACTCTAGCAAATGAATCCATTCAGTTCAATTGATTATCTGATTATGTTTACAACGGGTTTCTGAGTCACCACAGTCTGTGAAGTGGCTCTGGAAGCCCTGAAGAAGAGAGAGACACCATCAATGTAGGAGACGGGGGACATGGCTTCAGTGTTTTCCTTCCCCACTCCTAATCTTGAGTCTGCTCTGACCTGTGTGATACACCCATAGGGAAAAGAGGAAAGGGCTCCAGACCAGAGTAGGCACTTCCCTAAGAGTGTTCATTTTCACTTGTCACCACTGAGTGAGGCTCCCTCAGTTTATACTTTTTACAACTGCAAAATGACTCTTCAGACACACAGTCCCGTCTCTCACGAGTCTTTGAGCACACTTCCAAGTGGCCTCAGGTGTTGAATTCTCGCAAATGCTGGTCCTTGAACTCTGGTCACAGGTCACAGGAGAATTCCACAGCTGTGCAGTATCCTGAGCTCCCCATCACATATGTCCATCATGGGAATGGTGCATGTATTTAGCATAATGCCTTTTTTCTGCAGTGGAGGCAAATTTTCCAGGTTTGCCTATTGTGAAAGACATTGAGTTTCAGAGCCAGGCAGGGTAATTGGACTAAATTACCTTTTAGTTCCTCTCAAATAGGCAGACATCAATTTTTTTTTGTTTGTATTTTTGCTTTGAAATGGGATTACTTTCAGTCATGCTTTTTTATGGGATTTTTTGAAATTTGCATATTGTTTATTTAAAATGAGAAAGTATGTCTGAAAAGCACAGAGAACAGTCAGAAGGGCATCCCCAAGATGGCACTGCCTCCCAAAGACAACAAAGGCCCTAAGCTCCAGCTTTTCTCGCGCGTGCAAAACTTAAACTTGTGCTCAAACAACCTCTCCCTATAGGAATACTACCTCATAGTCTCCTCCAATAAAACCCAAACACTGCACTGGCCAGCCCCTGCAAGGTCCATAAATATACCCCCTCCCTGCATAGCTCTCTCTCTTTCTCTCTTGCTTTCTCTCTCTGTCCCCACCAATCTCTTGCTTTCTCTCTGTGTCCCCACCACTCTCTTGCTGGCTCTCTCTCACACTCTCTCCTTCTCTCTCTCTCTCTCTCTCTCTCAGTCTTTCTTGTTCTCTCTCTCTCCCCACCACTCTCTTACTCTCTCTTTCTCTCTCTCGCTCTCTCGGTCTCTCTTTCTCTCTCTCTCTCTTGCTCTTCCTCAGTTACAGTCCCTTCGTGTAACTGCCCCTTTAATAAATCTCTTGGTTCAGACCGGGTGTAGAGTCGTTACTGGTGCCAAACTTCTTTCAATGGCAAATAGAAATATGAAGGTAAATACAAGAAGCATGATAGAAAAGTAACACACACAAATGTATGTGTGTATATGCTACTAACATACACATAAAATGTTTTCTTTTTAGGAAATATTTTTTCAAATATTGGTTTATTATGAAAATGTTGCACTGTGGGGTGCAGGGAAGGCTTATAAATATTATAACCATGTCAATTACAATATATTTAAATGATGGTTTACATTATAAGTAAGCCTATAAGTTTAAATATACTAGTATTATATCCTAATATACAGAATTTCTATAAATAATACATACAATTATCAAGAATACAGAAAAAACCCATAAGTAATACCCACTTTACAGGTGATATTTCAGACAGCAAAAGCACCAACAGCTTTGACTTACAGCTAGGGCACTGGCCCATTAAAACCCTTTGTAAAAATAGAAATATTTGTAGCAGCAATGTTTTATTTAAGCAGCGGACTACAAGTCATTGCAAGATCATTTGAATACATTGTAGTTTCTGGTTATATCTTACAAAAAAACCAGTCTAAGTATTAATTAATCTTGCAAATATGAAAGAAACAATGTCCCATGCTGCAGTGTCCTGCAGATGTCACACTGATGCTTCTCACACAGTCCATCTGTGATCAGGCATACCACACTCATACCACTGTTCACACAGAAAATCTATGAAGAGAAATAAAGTACTGAAACACTTTGCAAGAGGAAAGCTTGGGAGCTAACATCGTCTCACCAGAAAAGGCACAGTTTATATTTGCAACCACAACCCAGACAGATCTGCAGAAGATCCTTCTTAGAACAGTATCCTCCTTTTAACAAGACAACAGCATCTGTCTTAGGCGGTACCCTAATGCTCATCACAGAGATAGTACCCCGTTTAAAAAGAGGATGCAAATGAAATCTTCATGAACTCACTGAGGGGAGAATACACTTGTCTAAAAGCTTTTAGCAAACAGTGTGCAATAAGGTTGCTAAGCTTCCAGGGATGTGAAAATTGTGTTTTAAAATGTCCTGTCAGCTGACAGCTCTGCCAAAAGGCTAAATAGTACATTTTAAAACACACATAAAATCCTTCAGAACCAATTCTAACACTCTTCAAAAGGAAAAGGCCATGGGCAATGCCTCTGAGAAGCCCGAGAAAGCCTGAGCAGCTTCCTTGATGACGACTGTGATGAGAATGTTGTGATGTGATCTGTAGTGGAGTTGGAGGTGAACTCAGGTAAATTCAGGGTCAAAGGACAGTAAGTTGCTGGGCCCACCCACATTTAGGTTAAAAGGGGGAACAATCTAATTAGTGATATAATTTCACTTAATTAAAGAGTAGAAGACATGAAACTTTTTTTTTTGTAGTCAGAATCTAACTCTGTGGCCCAGGCTGGAGTGCAGTGCACAGTCATGGCACACTGCAGTTTCAAACTGCTGGACTCATTGCTCCTTCTTAATCAGTTTCTCAATTAGCTGTGACTATAAGTGAATACCATAATGCCCAACAAACTTTATTATTTTTTATAGAGATGTTTTCTAGCTAAATTTCCAGGGGCAGCCTAAATGTTGAGTGTCCTTAGAAAGAAAGGTGAAAGGAAATGTTTGATTAGACTCTTACTTCTGTCTGAGTTCTAAAGTGGAGAATATTCATGAATGGCTTGAGAAAAACCAGGCCACAAAAATCAGAATTCAATTTTTCCATTCTTTTTTTTATGGTTGTGGTCCCATTCAGTCACCCAAGCTGGAGTGCTGTGGAACAATCAGGGTTCACTGTAGCCTCAACCTCCTGAGTTCAGGTGATCCTTTCACCTCAGCCTCACAAGTAGTTGGGACCACAGATGTCATGCCACCATATTCAGCTATTTTTTTATTTTTAGAGGTGACAAATTTTTTGCTATGTTTCCCTGACTGATCTCCAACTCATGGGCTCAAGCAACCCTCCTGCCTCAGTCTTCCAAACTGCTAGAATTACAAGTGTGACCCACCATGCCTTGCCTTTTACAGAATTAGTATCATATTTGTTTTCATATTTATACCCTTTATACTCTGCTGTTTTTATTGAAGGTTAATACAAGAAATTTCTCTATCTTAATATATGTATAAACATACAATGACAGCTTAAGATTATAAGTACTAATACAAAACTATACATTTTTTCTAATTCCAATTGTTCAGTGGTAGGAAGATATGAACATGTGAAAATGTGAAGGTGATCTTGCTATTAATAAAGCACTTCTGGTCATTTTTGTGCATTTTGTGAGACTCAAGGGAGATGCCCTTCATGCTCAATGGGATGCTGTGAATACATTATGCCTAAATATCATGCAAAAATAGGGAAAGAGGATGTTAGTTTGTTGGTAGGAAGCAGGATAGGCTGAGGCCTACAGAAGAGTTCATGAGCAAAAGCTCACCAGTGCCTTCCTGCCTGGGTCAGGTCAGAGCGTCTCAGATTTTAATGTATACATGGACCATATGGGATCCGGAAAAATGTGGGCCTGAAGTTTGGCCTGGATTCTGTATTTCTAAAATCAACATAAATATTTTATTATCACCAAATTCATAAGAATTGTGTAAAACATGAAGGGAAGCCATTTGTGGATAGAAATCAAGAATAAACTTCTTCTGGCTAAAACAAAGACTTGTGTTGAAAGATGAATGCCCCAATCAAGGAAGGGAGATGACCAGAGAGAAGAGCTTCAATACTAGATGAGGCTCTGTTTCCCAAACTAGCGAATAGACAAAATCTAAATCTAAAACTAAAGAAGGACCACACTTTAAACCTCATATCAACCTGATCTCCCTTTAGAATCCTGTCCAGTTTCCCCACTGGCTTCTCCTCCAGTCTCTTCTAAAGTGTGGACTACCCTCACATTCTTTCTTCCCAATCTTTTTTTTTTTTGAGTTGGAGTCTCACTCTGTCACTCAGACTGGAGTGCAGTGGCCACTCCCAGCCACCACAGCCTCGACCTGCTGGGCTCCAGCGATCCTTCCACCTCAGCCTTCCAAGTAGCCGGAATTACAGGCATGCGCTACCACGCCCATCTGCTTTTTTGATTTATTGTAGAGATGAGATCTTGCTGCCCAGGCGGGTCTCGAACCCATGGGCTCAGGCAATTCACTCACCTCAGCCTCCTAAAGGCACGGGATTACAGGCTGAGCCACTGAGCCTGGCTCTTCCCAATCTTTAATTCACAACTTTCCCTCTCAAATCTTGGGTCTCTCTCCCTTTCCTAAAACTCCCTTCTCTGCTGTGGCCTCCTCAATTAATTATGATGATTCATATCTAAGTTAATTACCAAGGTCTTACCTCCTACTCTGAAAGCAGCACCGACTATTGGAGAGACTGGAGCACTCCACAGTACCAACAACTCCCAGGTAGTGTCCCCCAGGTTCATTACTTATAGATATGTCAATTGATTCTCAAGGGCCCAGATTGAATCTCATTTCCAGGTATGGCAACTCAGGCTCACTGACCTTCACTAGACTGTGGTCTGAGGACAAGGCTAGTTATGGCCTTAGAAAAGAATCTAGAAAAGAATCCTCAGGGTCCCTACAGTGCTGCAGGATGTGGGGAAATGAGACAAGAGTTCTCTGGGTGCCATCTGCCAGCCATATCCATCACTCAACAGTGGTTGCTTGGGCCAGGCTGTTGCTGTTTCCTTTGCAGTCACACCTGGGCTCAGCCAAGAACACAATTTGGTCATTGTAGCCTCCTCTTACCTTACATACTCAAATGGGTTCCTCACAGCAGCGTATCACCAGGATATTTGTGAAGAAACAGAGCACCCTTTTTATGCTTAAGCTGCATAGGACATAAAATCCCTTATACAGCATACAGTTACTGAAGGTAACAGGGATTAGCCTTGTCCCACCCCAACCAAGAGACGAGGGCTTGCTTCAAAGGGAGATCCTCCTCACAAGTACCCTGGGACTGTTAACATTTCAAAGCATTTATAAGAGCAGAATTTGAAGAATTAACGAATTATTCTAATTCTCAATGTTGCCCACATATTAGAAACCTGTGGCTTTGGAAAAGCACAATATCCCTCATTAGGAAACTGATGGTGTGGGATTCAGGAATTGGTTGCATTTAATACTCACAGAAGATTATTTTATTTTCAAACAATGCATAACATCTGCTTGACTATACTTTTTATTCGCTCCACGTTCTACCTTGAGTTTGACCTTTCTTTCTGGGCATCATTAGGGAAGGAGAACTTTGGTTAGGATGACTCGGGGTCTTCCAGGCAGGAGGATGCAGTTGGGTCCCAGTAAGCACTAAGAAAAAAGGAGCCCACAGGTTGGTTGGTCCACAGCTGTGATATCCCTGCTGACTCAGGACTCTAGTTGTGTCCTCTTGTGTAGATGAACCAGATGAGGAAAAGCGGTCAAAAGGACTGGAGAGTAAAGAGGACTGAGACCCTGCTCTAGAATGAACCAAAGGCATTAGAACAGGGGGTCTGCAGTCCTTCTAGGCAGGGTCAAGGCGATAGGTCAATATATCCTGCTGCCAGACATCTTCTGCAGGGATTGTGAAGGCTGTGCTGAGGAGTAGATGTTAGGAAGGGCTCATTATATGCCAAGACAAACACAGTCTAGTGGGAAAAATAAAGGAAACTATCTAAGCATAATGAAATGCACCTAAAGAAAGACAAACATTATAAGGGAGTAGTTAGTAGGAAGGAATGACTTATTCCAATTGTTTAATTAGAAGACAATGGAGAGATCCATTTTCTCTCTAAAATGTATATTTTATACTAGCTAAATTATTAAGCTTATTGAGGAAATAATGACTTTCCAAAAGTCTACTGGTGAAACATAGATGACAACTGTGAGCAAGAGAGCCAGTGCTGGGGCAGGCATAGAGCCACCCGTCCAGCAATAAGGAGTCTTGTCCTACTGGAGGTGTCTGTCACCTGAGTCATCTGTCAACTTGCTCTGAAAACTCTCAGCTGAAGGGGCATCACAGGTGCCTGTGGTTCTGCTTAAGACCTGCAAGTCCAGAGTGGGATGTGAAGTTTGGGCTGTAAAATCAGAAAGCCAAATAGAATTAGCCTTGTCCCTCTCCAACTTGTTCAGAAGAAACAAGTGTAATCAGGACTGATGAAAGCTACCTGATTCATTGTGATTTTCTCTCCCTCCTTGATCATCAGCCCTGTCCCTTGGACAATTTCCCACATGGTGGTGAAATACCTTAGTTCCAGGCATCACATTCAGAGAGCAAACTTTCCAGAATGAGTGAGATATGCACCCCCGACTCATGGATCAGGAATCCCAGGCTTCAGTACACCTCAACCAGATCACTCACACCATCACCCCTGAGTGGGCTGTCTGGTTGGTTTGGCAACACAAGGTTCATCCTTGGAGTTGATGCTGGGGATAGTCACACACTCAGCAGATGACTGGAGATGTCAACTCTGAATAGGAGAGAAAAAGGACAGGAAGCTTGTCTAAGTGGCCTCACCATGTACATCACCCTGTCCTCCAGTCTTATCCTTGGTTCACATTGGCTCTATCCACATGTTCTATGGATGCTGCAAACTAGAATAGGCCTCATGCCCTGTATTTCCCATCTCACTAAACTGATTTCTTATGGCCCTGCAAGTGATAAATCCAAGGCCAAGCCACACAAACTCTCATCCATGAGACATTGGTCTGAAAATCAGTAATCTCAGGAGACTTAGAATCAGTGTAAGAAAAAATCCATAGTTGCCTTGTCTTCCCATAGTGAGTAAGAAGAATAAAAGGTGTTCAATATGGGAAACCAGGCCAGGTGTCGAAGTTCATACCTGTAATCCTAGCAATTTTGGATGCCAAGGCTGAATGACTTCTTAAGACTATGAGTTCAAGACCACCTTGGGCAACATAGAAAGACCCCTGTCTCTACAAAAAATAAATTAAATTTTTTGTGCATGATGGCACATGCGTATTGTCCTAACTACCCAGGAGGCGGAGACAAGAGGATCACTTGAGCACAGGAGGTCGAGATTGCTGTGAGCCATGAGCACATCACTGCACTCCAGTCTGTGCAACAGAGCGAGACCCTGTCTCTAAAAATAATAAAATAAAAAAGTGAAACCAAAGGTTCAGCTGCCCGCCCTTGTATGGGTGCTTCTCCTTCACTGCTCTTCCTCAGGTGATGACCAGACCCAGGGGCTCAGCACCAACACCTCTCCCCCTACCACACATGCCATGTGACATCTCTTTCTACTCCTATCACAACACAACTGCTCCCAGGTCACCCCTGGAACACTGCTGACATTCTCCACCTCATGGAGTCGTGGTCTTCTTGATGCTATCTTAGTCTTCCTCCTCCTCTTCTGTATCCTGGTAGCTGAGATCACCTCTGACTTTAGCCCTTCGTGACACAAAACCAACTGTTAAGAGCCCGGACTGCACTCCCCTGGTTTTCTCAAAACAAGTACTCTTCTCTGTGTCCTTCCTTCATTGCTCTGTCACTAACCAATAATATGCTATGTCCTCAGTGCTAGGGTCACTTTGTTATTTATATACTAGACTCTTGTTGTTTTCTCAACCTCTTTCCCAGCTCAGTCACCACGTATGGGCTGATGACCCCAAATATTCATATACAACCCACTGTCTCATAAAAGGAAAGGATCTCTAGAAAAAGCAAGATCAGGACAGGCTTGGTGGCTGATACCTCTAATCCCAGGTTTAGGCAGGAGGGTCACTTGAGACTAGGCGTTTGAGACTAGCCTGGCCAATATAGTAAAACCTCACCTCTACAAAATAAAACTTAAAAACAGTCAAAATTCCCAAAAGTAAATGTATACTACATCTTAAGAATCACTACAGGATGCAAGAGAAGTATTCACTGAGTTTGTATAGAGTTCACTCTTCATATGTAATACCTTCAATGCATGGTAGGCAGTTCTTCTTAGCCATTTAAAGGATAAACTACAAAAGATCAGAGTATAATTTTTAAAAAGATAAATGTGACTTATCAAAATATAGAAAGAACATATATCAAATATTTTGTTCAACTGCAATGTTAATGAGGATCCCAGTAAGATGGTAAAGCTTGGTTAAAGAACATTTTCAAACATAGTATATAGTCCAAGAAGAAAGGATATCTAAAGCAAACTTTGCATGTTGGAGATAAACTAGCTGATATCCATACCATACAGGTTAATGGATCCAGAAAAATTGTGTTTATCTTCTCCTTTGAAAGAAATTCACAAATTAACAAGATTCCAATTTCAGGAAATTTCCAAAAAGGACATGCAGACTGTGGAAGTCTCCATCCTATACTTCTTATCTATTCTTTCCCGAAGGGGTGTTTACTTCCCCTTTCAATTTTTTTCTGGCATTCTTCAAACGACACTCACTAAGGCAGAGCTCCAGCCCACCTTCTGTTCCTGCCAAAGAAAGTTCTGCATATCATGACCCACCAGACAGCAGGCTTCTTGTCCTGATCAAGTTCATCTTCCTGGATTACTAAAGCACTGGCCCTACCAACTTCCCTTTGCTTTCCAAATGCTAATCTCTCATTCCCTGACAGTCTCTTCACCTAGATCTTGTTGTTCATCTCAGTCTTATCCCAACTGCATCTACTTCATGAACTTCTCATCATCTTCCCTTGAACCCAAAACTATTCCCTCATTTCTTTATGATTTTTCCTCACCCCTCCTTCCCATGTTACTACCATTTTTTATAACTTCACAGACCCAAGTGTACCAGGGATTCCAATGGTCTATCTGCCCTCAGTGATGAATGTGAAGAATGGAGACACTAGTATGATTCAAACTCTTATGTTTGCTCATCAAGGTCAGCTCTATGGAGCAGGGATGAAGCTATCTAGTTCAGCCTGGTAAATCCACTGCCAAATTCAGCACTCAACATAAGTTAGGCACTTAATTATCATTTACCAAATGCAGAATGGCCTCTCACCTCATTGGCCACATTGTTTTGGGTCCAGGATGGGGATTTAGTTGAGGGCATGCTCAGGTCACTGCCCACAGCCTGAAAACTGAAGGGTACCAACCAGGAAGAGTACTTACAGGCAAAAAGTGGACATAGACAGTTTTGTCTGGGTGTGAGAGGCAGCTCAGCGTAGGAAATCCTGTTCATTAAATTGAAACAAAAAGGAAAACAAAATTTGCTATTGAAAAAGTATTGCATCATCAAAGAGGAAGCAATTGTTAGAAAATGCAGGTTGTGGGGCAGGTGTGATAGCTCATGCCTATAATCCCAGCACTTTGAGAGGCCGTGGTGAGGGGATTGTCTGAGCCCACAGGTTCAAGAACAGTCTGGGTGATTGGTGAGACTTCATCTCTACAATAAATCAAAAAATTAACCAGGCTTGGTGGTGCATGCCTGTAGTTCTAGCTACTTGGAAGGCTAGGCGGAAAGATCACCTGAGCCCATCAGGTCAAGGCTGCAGTGACTGTGAGTATGCCCTGCACCCCAGTCTGGACAACAGAGAGAGACTCCAACTCAAAAAAAAAAAAAGAAAAAGAAAAGAAAATGCAGGTTGCAAGCACAAGCTTCCACATGTTAATGAATAAAGTTTTATTAAAAATTTCCATGTGCTTTAAACCATCAAATCTAAAACTACCTGTTTAAAAAATACTTTAAAATAATATCATAAGGTTATGCTGATAAATTTAAAATTAAAATGTATATTTTCCTTCATATACATATATAAACCTGTTTTGTTTAGTTGACTACTTTAAACATTTACTAATCTGATTTTAAAACATCGTGAATTTAAAACCTCACATTAGCAGGACCACATTGTGACACACTCAAAATAAAGATGTCAGACTGTCAGTCCTGCTGCCTCTCTCTAAGTCAGGTGACTTCTCAAAATAAAATAGGTCAAAAGCCTGGTGCTTATACTTCCAGAACTCTTCTAGTTATACAGAAACTTTTGTTTTTTCCTGGTGGTATGAGAAAATGGTATTATCTTTTTGCAGAAGCTTGATTTTGTTGACAAAATAATAATATACAGCATATTTCTTCAAGTCAGAGATTTTTTTTCCCATTTTAAAACAAATTGACAACAATCATTCTTGAAAATAAACCATATTTTTTCCCTAACTTTCTATTTAGAACGATTAATCACAACAGCTCTCACAATCAGGCTCATCTGGAACCAGGCACTGGCCCAAGTAACTTAAACATTTAACTCATTATATTCTTAAACATTAGTGCATTTCCCACAAATACTGTAAATAACGTCATTTCAAATGACTCTTTGAAAACTGTATTTTGTGCTTAGAATAGGTTAATAGGAATCAATTACAGGTCACAGTATAATGATGAGTATTGTTGAAGTTTGTGGAATTATGGACATGTAAGGATTTCCACATTACAACTTTCTAGCAATGCACACTCAGCTTCCTCTCCCATATCATCCTGATGAAAGAAAAGCTCCCTTTCTCTTTAGCACTGCAGGAACCACAGAGGACAAAGAGAGCTGGCCACCAGTGAGGAATCACATGACAGAAAAGAATCAGGTTTCAAGTGCAGCCATGGACATATATGTCCATGGGAACTAGTCTGCTCTGACCTTGACCCTGATATAAGGAATGAGGCAAGGTTTGCTCTGAGGGGCTCTAGTCGCTGTCATAGGATGGTATTTCTGGGTCTGGACACCAAGGGGCGCTCAGGGCCTGTTCCTGAGTGGCCGGGGAGTGATCAGAGCTGGGACCAGCCACCTGGCCCTCCCTGTTGTGTGCTTTCTGCTCAAGTCTCACAGCTGTGTCCTCTCCACCACAATCCCCCACAGTCCGACCTCTGCCCATCCCCCTGACACCCTCAGACAAAGACATGATCCAGAGCCCAGGATAGGATCAGAAAGTTTGGTGAGTGGCCTCATTTGCATGAATGGACCCTCCCACACTTATGGTATGAAGAGGGAAATGGAGAGATTTGGGGGAAGCACTGCTTCAGCTGTTGACACAGAAGGCAGAACAATCACCATGGACTGGTCCCCTCTCCTGCTCACTTTCCTCGCTCTCTGTACAGGTGACTAGATATGGGGCCAGGGGATGGGCCCTGGGAAAACTTTGAAGCCCCACTTACTCCTCTTGTCTCTGAACCCAAGATCACCATTTGTGTGTCTCTCCCACTTCTAGGATCCCAGGCCTAGTCTGTGCTGACTCAGCCAGCGTCAGTCTCCGGGAATCTAGGGCAGAGGGTCACCATCTCCTGCACTGGAAGCAGCAGCAACATCGGATATGGGTATTATGTGCATTGGTACCAGCAGCTTTCAGGAGCAGCCCCCAAACTCCTCATCTATGATAATAGCAAGTGGCCCTCGGGTGTCCCTGACCGATTCTCTGGCTCCAAGTCTGGCTCCTCAGGCTCCCTGACAATCACTGGGCTCCAGCCTGGAGATGAGGCTGGTTATTTCTGTCAGTCCTACGACAAAGACGTCAGTGCTGTCACAGTGCTCCAGGGCCACAGGGAAGTGAGACAAAAACCTCCTTCCTCTTCCAGGAGGGTGAGTGCCTGACAGCTGCCAGGCCTAACCTGTGGCTTCTGCTGCTACTGCCAAACTCGTGGATCCAGGTTCACCCATGGCTCAACCAGGGAGTAGAGGCTTCTCCTCCCCTTCTGTCCTCACAGTCACATACAGCAGCTTCTTCCTAGGAAACGGCCTCCAAGAAACAGGAAGTCTTGCTCCCTGCAGTTTGGGATGTAGGGTCTTTACTCTGAAGTCCAGGGTTGAGGTGACTGTCCACCTGTGTCATCTCAGACCCTCCTTTAAGGGAAACCTTGCATCTTCACCATCCTCCTTTCCTTATTTCTGTGAGTTTCCAGACCTATGGCATCCTTTTATCAGTATTCAGTGGGAATTTTCTCCTCTTTTGGCTGTAGCCTATTTTTAAATCTCTTCTTACTTAAGTATCATTGATATGCAATAACTTGTTTATATTTAAAGAAAAAGTAGCCAGGTACAGTGGCTCACGCCTGTAATCCCAGCATTTGGGGAGGTAGAAGTAAGAGAATTGCCTGAGCCCAAGGATTCAAGACCAGCCAGGGCAACTTGGTGAGACCTTGTCTCTTCAATAAATATTAAAATTAGCCAGGCATGGTGACATGCACCTGTAGTTCCAGCTACATGGAAGGACAAGACAGAAGGATCACCTGAGACCAGCAGGTTAAGTCTGCGGTTGTTGTGATCCTGCCAATTCACTCCAGCCTTGGCAACAGAATGAGAATTTGACTAAAAATTTTAGAAAAAAAAATTAAAAATACAAAACTAAAGTACAACAAAAACAAAAGTGGCTTGAGGCAAGAAGCAGTAAAAGAGAGAGTGGGTAGTGGGAGACATGCCATTTTTGGTCAAAGACTGATGATCTCTCAATGTGCTGTAGGCAGATGCATTGTTATACTGGTAGAACTGGTCACTGTTTGCCACAACTTGGGATAGTTCCTCAGCAAATCGTGATACAACCATCTCAAAACTTCCCAATGAAAACCTTGGTGAATGGTTTGATCAGGAGGAAAAAGTTCTGGGTGTACCATAAGAGACTCACTCTCCCCCACAAAAAATTCTAGGTCTTGGGGTCCCCACTTGTACACATATGACAAGGAGGTCTCAGGTGAATGATGCAGCAGTTGAGAAAGAAGGAATGTGCATGACCTACACTGTGGTGAAAAGGACTAGAAGGGAGAGGATGTGGAGTTAAGGCCCTAACTTCATTCCTGGGATGGAAACCTCAACAAAACCTGCACTCCCATCCTGGTTTAAGGTTGTCATGACAATGCTCTGCTCTGGGACAGCACATGAAAATAATGACTGTCCTTCACTTCCATTCAATGAGATTTACTTGAACGATCACTTTTAACACCTGGAGGAGGAGCTGGTTACTTGGTACTGAGTGAAAGCACTCAGAGTCAGGAAAGATTTTTCTAGAGCACACAGGATGTAATTACATACTGAAGCAACAGTTTGTGTCTAGTTAAAGCACCTGATCAAACATCCCTTGTGCTACATCATAAACCATAGGAGGGGAGGTGTCAGGGTGTGCAGCCTGGTTTGGGGCTGCAGGAGGGGGAGGTCTGAGGCCCAGCAGAAGCAGGAGATTCCCACGTTGTCACTCAGGGCCAAGGTACCTGTGGCCACCCCAGTGATGGATGGGGTAAAGGTGAGTTGAAAAGTTGGAGAGCAGTGAAAAGGCAAGATTTTGTGTTCCGGTGGGGGAAGGGTGTTCGGTCCACTCAGGCACCCTTGTCCACCTCCCTCCTCCCTCCCTCACACCCAGGGAAGTTTTCTGTGACTGTGGTATCTCTGCTGTCTTTTCTCCATCACCAACAGAACAGGGAAGAAGTTGTCTGCTGAATAAGTTCTCTAATGACACTGAGTTGTCTAAGCACCCTAAGGGATTCTACATGTAAATGGTAATGTTTTGATTTTGTTTGCCTTCTTCTTACCATCCAGTGAGATCCCAATCATAAACTGAAATGGAATTGATATCATCATGTTAAAACAAGATTATGGCAGACACACATTCTCACAAAAATTTGGGGCTCCTGAAAAAAGTAACATACTCATCAGGAGTTCTAGAAATGTGAATCTCTCAAGACTTCTCCCCTTATACCATCTTGCACTGCAGAAGAACAGGCCTGGAAGAACACCTTAGTCCCCTCGTCCTCAAAGCTGTTTAGTTGTTAGAAAGTTCTGGAGGGTTTGCAAAAATATAGTAGCAAGAGCTTCCCACCAGATCAGCTACATTTAGCAGTCTCTTTTCTTAAATGTCCCTCAGATGAAGGGAATGAGGTATTCAGTGCTCCTGTAGGACTGTCTGGGGCTGTGCCCCTCAAGACATAAGCCCAGTATTAAAGAACCCTGTTTACACTTCCTGGGTTCTCTCTCCTCTCTGGCCTCTGTGTGCAGTGTCCCACCTGGGATGCTCTTTCTTTGTTCAGTAACAATTTCAATGTTATAAGACCCAGACCTCATCCCTTCTCAGCCCCTATGTGCTCCCAGGATAACTCAGCAACCTATAAGGTGCACATCATGCTGAGAAGATGTCTCACACCATTTCCATGTCTATTGATACAGCTGGGCCAGCAAAATAAGCCCATGTGACTTTCAGGGCTTTGAACTGACCAAAGTGCACCTTGTGGCAGGCAGTAGGAGCTGTAGGAGGTCTGCCTGAGTCTCCCAAGTATCTTTAACAGATGCTTTCAGAGTCAAATGGGATATCATGCCATGCAGGGATTCTCAGGATTCTGGGAAGAATGTCTGTATAATGCCCCAGAATCAGCCTTTGTTTTTTGAAGTTAGAGTGCCATCAAGTTAACTGGGCCAGGTTATCTGATTGGGAGAGTAGACACAGGCTTTCCCCTTGAGAAATAAAAGGACAAGAGACCTTACCAAGCTGGAAGACTGGGAAGCAGAATGCAGTCTCAGGCTCCCCTGAGCATCTAAACCTGATCATCAGACTACAGCAGAGCTGCCCACAAATGTGATCTAGAATGGGCCTGAGATGGAGTTCCTTGGAAGTGCCCTTTCTTTCAAGTTCTAAGAACCTTGACTGCCATTGGCAGGGCTAGAGAAGGGCCCCATGAGCCAGGCTGGCACATGCCTGTGGAGCCACCTGGGGCCATGCTCCTATAGGAGAGGAAGTGTGATGTGGTTACAGAGGCAGTCATGAGGCTCTCCCAAACAAGGGGAGGAATGGAAGGAAAGACATCAGCCAGACTGAAATTCAGTCAGAAAAATAAAAAGAATGCATGATAGTTTTTAAACTCCAAGGGTTATGGAAGAATATGTCCTGGACAGGAGCTTGGCATGTAAGAGAACTTCATAACTGATCGGGACACATTTAGTTTTATTCTGTTGTACCAACAACACTCCCACATCCCCGACAGGAAATGGTGGATCGCTCAGTCAGGGATATGGCTGGGGTCTGTTTTCACTTGGTACAAAGAAACCTTTATTGCTCTTATATGAAATGGGAAAATATACTGTTTTGGGAGAAGATACTTGTATTTTTAAAATATAAACTTAATTGTATGGTACCCAAAAAAGGATAGCTCTAAACATCGTGAGGTGAAAGGGCTAATAAAGCTTAGTTAAGAAGCAAGAAGTTGATGAAATGCTTCTGAAGCAAATAGGGTCTGCCCCATCCTGTGGCTCAACTCACTCCATGAAAACAAATGAGCATTTAAGGTCCAAGGAGACTGCTGTGAGACCTCTCCAGTGAAAACAAAATGTCACCAAAGATAGAAATGTCTAATTTTTTTTCTTTATTTATTTTTAAGATGTGGGGTGCAATTCAGAGTTAGCTATATAAATGTTCATTATGCAGTTACCCTTGTTGAAGAGTTGTGCCCTGCCTCCCCTGGCAGTTTCTCTCAACTCCTAAACCCACACCCCCTTCCATGGCAGTTTCCCACTACTACTATCCCTTTCTTACACTATTATAATTGTTCAAGGTCCACTTATGAGTGAGAACATATGGCACTCTGTTCTTTGTTTCTGTGATAGATCACTGAGTATGATAGACTTTAAACCCATCCAAGTTGTTGCAAAGTCAATAAGTTTGTCCTTCTTTATGGCTGCATAATATTCCATTGTGTATATGTATCACTTTTTTTTTTGAGTTGGAGTCTCACTCTGTCACCCAGACTGGAGTGCAGTGGCCACTCCCAGCCACTGCAACCTCAACCTGCTGTGCTCCGGCAATCCTTCCACCTCGGCCTTCCGAGTAGCCGGAATTACAGGCATGCGCTACCACGCCTGGCTGATTTTTTTATTTATTGTAGAGATGAGGTCTCACTGCCCAGGCGGGTCTCGAACCCGCGGGCTCAGGCAATCCACTCACCTCAGCCTTCCAAAGGCACGGGATTATAGGCTGAGCCACCGAGCCTGGCTGTACCACATATTTTTTAATCAATTCAGCTTCAATGGGCAGCATGGTTGGTTCCATGTATTTGGTATTGTGAGTAGAGCTGCAAAAAACATATGTGTGCAGGTATCTTTTTTGTAGATGATTTTAGTTCCTCCGGGTATATTCCCAATAGGTGGGTTGCTGGGTCATATAGAAGATCAATTTCCAGTTCTTTCAGAAATTGACACACCATCTTCCAAAGAGAAGTTGCACTAGTTTGCATTCCCACCAGCAGTGTACAAGCATTCCTTTTTCTCCGCATCCTCGCCAACATCTGTTGTTTGTTTTATTAATGATGGCCATTCCTACTGGAGTTAAGTGGTATCTCAATGTGGTTTTGATTTGCATTTCTCTGATGATGAGGGAGGATGCACACATTTTCACGTGCCTGTTGCCTGCCCAAATATCTTCTTTTGAGAAGTGTCTGTTCATGTCTTTTACCCACTTTTTAATGGAGCTGTTTGTTTTTTTCTTTTCCATGCATTTGAGTTCCTTGTAGATTCTAGATGCTAGGCCTTTGTCAGATATACAGTTGGCAAATAAGAAATATCTAAATTTTAAGACCATGCTCAGGATTCACAAAAGAAGAGAGAAGGAATTATGTGGGCGCTTGGCAAACAGAACTGGAGATCATCTGTCAAGTAAGGGAATATAGACGTATCCAAAAAGAAAGGCAGAAATCCTAAAGAAACTATGCAAAAAAAATTAGCTAATAAACCATTTCAGCAAAGTTGCACAATACAAAATCAACTTAAAAAATCAGACAGGTGTGGAGGCTTAAACCTGTAATCCAAACATTTTGAGATACTGAGGTAGGAGGATTGCTTAAGCCCAGGAATTCCAGACCAGCCAGGGCAACATAGAAAAACTTCATGTCTAAAAAAAAACAAAAAATTAGCTGGATTTGGTGGCTCATGTCTCTAGTCTCAGCTTTATGGGAACTTGAGGTAGAAACATGCCTGGGCCCAGGAAGTCAATACTGCAGTGGGTCATGATTATGCCACTGCACTTCAGCCTGGGCAACAGAGTAAGACTGACTCAAAATTTTAAAAAAAGAATTCAGTTGCATTTTTATACACTAGAAATAAACAATTAAAAAATAATATGAAGAAAACAATGCCATTTACAACAGCATCAAAATGAATAAAATATTAGCAATAAATTTAACCAGGAAAGTTTTACATTTGCTTGCAAACAATGCAAAACAATGCTAAATGTAATTAAAGAAGATACAATTAAATTGAAAGACATTCATAGTTTTTCAAGATTTCATTGCTACACAAAATGTCCATGAATTCAATTCTCCAACTATTAAAATCCCAAAAGCCTGTTTTGCAAAATCAGCAAAAGCTAGTTTTTTAAGATCACATGGAACTGCAAGGGAACCCAAATGAACAAAACAATTTTGAAAAAAAAAGAATAAACTTGGGCAACTCATACTTCCTGCTTTCAAAACTTACTACAAAGCTACAATAATCAAAATAGTGTGGTACTCTTATAAGGATAAACATATTGATAAATGCAATAATATTGATAGTCCAGAAATAAGCCTATACATCGTTAACTAATTTTCCACAAGGTTACCAGGACTATTTAATAAGTAAAGAATGAACTCTTCAACAAATGGTACTGAGAAAACCAGATGTCCATATGTAAAAATATGACATTGGACCCTTACCTCACATTATAAATAAAAATTAATTTAAAAGGAATTAAATACCTAAATATAAGAGCTAAGAATATAAGACTCTTAGAAGAAAGCATACAGAATGTCTATATTTACCTTTGATTTGACAATGGTTTCTTATATATGACACCAAAACAATGAGCACAAACAATAAAACAGGCTAAATCCAAAATTAAACACACTTGTATATTAAAGGATACTATAAAAAGAGTATTAAGACAGTCACAACATAGGAGAAAATATTTGTAAATAATCTATCTGATAATATTCTAATAATCTAATATTCAAAATATATATATGTTTTGTTGTTGAACTATAAGATATACACGTGTGTATATACATGTATATACACATATATAACAACAAAACAATAAACAATAGTCAAAGAAATTGAATAGATATTTTTCTGAAGAATATATGCAGATGAGCAACAAACACATGAAAAGATGCTCAGCATCATTATTCATCAAGGAAATGCAAATAAATATTATAAGATACCACTTGACACCCATGAGGATGGCTATAATAAATAAAGTAAAATAGCAAGTCTTGGCAAGGAAATGGAGAAACTGAAATCTTGATACATTGTGGGTAGGAATGTTAAATGGTGTAGCTGCTATGAAAAACCATTTGGCAGTTCTTCAAAAAGTTAAACATAGATGAGCTATATGAACCAGAAATTGCATGCATAACTACATAATCAAAAGAATGTCAAACAAACATTTAAACAAAAATTTGTATACAAACATGTGGAGGGATAAAAGGCCTGATTTCACCAGCAGAAATTGGGTAAATTGAGGGAGGAAATCTCAGGACAAGAGTTTACAAATGTTACAAAGACTCACTGATAACAGCAAAGAGCTATAAAATCTCCTTAGTCAACTGGGAAGCATTTGCAGAAAACAAAAAGTAATTAACCATTTGTTGCTAGTTAACTATTGCTGTAACTAACCTTATCTTAAAGAAACAAAACATCACAGTCAGTCACTTAACAAACCTCTGGAAATATCCTTTTGCAGACTCCCCCAAAGACAATTCCAGACCCCTAAACCATGACACCCCTCCTATAAAAACAGTCCTCTAAGCCAGGCTCTGTGGCTCAGCCTGTAATCCTGTGCCTTTGGGAGGCTGAGGTGAGTGGATTGCCTGAGCCCGCGGGTTCATGACCTGCCTGGGCAGCGAGACCTCATCTCTACAATAAATCAAAAAATCAGCCAGGTGTGGTAGCACATGCCTATAATTCTAGCTACTCGGAAGACTGAGGCGGAAGGATCGCCAGAGCCCAGCAGGTCAAGGCTGCAGTGGCTGAGAGAGGCCACTGCACTCCAGTATGGGCGACAGAGTGAGACTCCAACTCAAAAAAAAAAACAGTCCTCTAGCCCTGCCCCATTGCAGACAACAGACAGCAAACACTCTCTGCTTCCTTTGTCAGTTGTGCCCTTCACAACACATCTTCTCTTTAATAAATCTGCCTTTCTTAATTCATAACTGTCTTGGTGAATTGTTGGGAGCCAGCCTTGGAGGTCCACCTGATTGACAAAGTCCAGGTGTGCTGAGGACCCCTGGCCACAAAGCGAGCCCAGGCAGCTGAAGCCCTTCTGTCTTCCGTCTTTGCTGTTGGTACAGCTGAAGAAATTCTGTGCAGTCGTGGAAGAAGAAAATGGCATGTTTATGCGAAGTACTCACAGCTAACCTGAGAAAGTCATGGTTCATTTTTCCATTTTCCCACTATGCCGCTTGGCCTTTTCTAACATATGCAAAGGTTAAACTCTGAAGCACATCAAGAATGGTTTCTTTCACTTGGCTATAAGTTACTAGATATTGCTTGAGTAAAAAATGATATAAGTATATTCACTCATTTGATTTAGAATTATGCAGCTTAGTGTTTAGACATAAGGTTTTTTTAGAAGCACAAGTTTATAGTAAGTTCATTATGAATTCATTATAAGTTCTAACACTTATCTAGGAGTTATGTAGGTGATTTATAACACTGTCTTCACAGACTTAGGATAAAGATTAATCATTAAGGCTTTTACTTAATTCTATAGTTAAAATTTTAAGTAAACATTTATTGAGTGGGTTTTCACTGAATTCATAATATACTAATTAGATACTTTTATGATAATTAACTAAATACAGAAAGCAACCTTGGGGGCCTGGAAAACATCACTAAAAGCTTCTTTTGAGTTTTCTTTAGAAATAAACACTGCAGGATAAGAGAAAAGTAACGAAGACACCTGGACAAGAAAGGCGATTACAAAGCTTTGAAGGTCATAAAAGCCCAAAGAGAAAAACTCCTGCTACATGAAGAACTGTGAACCTGGAAACTTTCTTGAAGCACTTCAAAGACTGTAATTTGGGGCTGTTTTGAAGAGAGTTGCTGGTAGTGCTATTCTAGACATGATAATTGTTTTATCCATGTGTAAATCATAATTGGTAAATGTAATATCATACAAGTTTATATAATCAATATACATATGTATGAGGGTTGACAAAAATTATTAGGCTCTGATTATGTTTAACAAGGTTTTTACTTTGAGTCATTAATTAAGCTTTAATGCTATAGTTTAGTGTTTTATAGTTACTTTGGAGATTGTTTTAAGTTCATAAGTTTAAGTTCACACAATGATAAAATTGGTGCCTTAAAGATAATAATAATTGCTCAAGTGCCTATCTTAAGACAAAGATATTTTCCAGGAGGTTGCCAAGCATAAGGGAAAACAGCCATTTCACCATTATCCTAAACTTAAAAGCTCATTAGCAATTATGCAACCATAATAATTTTAGTTGTGTTAGTTTTATTTCATTATGTTTAGTTCATTTTATATGTTTATTCAGAGTAAAGATTAGGGTATGTATTTTCACAGTAAGTCACTTTCATAGTTATTCTTTAAATGCTAGCCACTGTTGTTTGGTCAGGTTAATGGGCTTCATATTCCTACTATCACTAGGTACAATCTATAGTTTTGTTTTGGTGATTTTAAGCCTTTTTAATTAGACAAGTGGAACAGAAATCAAAGTAAACCTTGTATGCATTATGTTTAGTTTAAGTAAAACTCCTTTTAAACTTATCTCAAGACTCATTAACTGAAAGCAGATAGTGTTCTTCGCTTGTTCGTTTCTTCTAAGACTGCTAGATGGTGGTAACTTTTAAAGGATATATACGTGAAGGAATTTTCTTTGTCTTCCCCTTTACAAATACTATAAAAGCTTTCTGTTAACTAATAAAGGATGTCACCTGTTCAGCAAGCAGGTGTCCGAGTATATTATTTTCATCTTTCACCTATCCGTCTCTCCTTCAGGAAACCTCATGACCTGGCAGGCGCTGGACTCCCGCAGTGAATACTTTCACATTCGCAACTCTGGCCATACCCACCTCACCACACATAAACAATGTTCCTAGCAGCACTATTCACAATAGCTAAAATATAACCAAAAACCCAACTGTCAGTAGCCTTAATAGATAAACAATTTAGTATATCCATACAATGGGATAATAGAGAAATGAATAAAATAGAGATACATACTACAAAGGGATGAACCTTGAAAACATCATGCTAAGTGAAGGGCGCCAGACAACAAAGACCACATCTTACATGAGTCCACTTATATTAAATATCCAGAATAGACCAATCTGCAGATGCAGAATGAAATTAGTGGTTGCCTGGGCTTGGGAGAGAAGGAGAATGTGGAATGACTGTTTAAAGGTTACAGGGTTTCCTTTAGAAGTAATGATTTATGATTTAGACCTAGATAGTGGTAATGACTGCACCATATGGTGACTGCACCAAATTCCACTGGATTGCTCACTGTTAGGGTATGCACAGGGTGAGGGTGGAGAGGCGCAGGGAGGCACAGCACTGCCAGAGCGAGCAAGCCAGAGGTGCGCACTGACAACCTAGAGATCCGAGTAAATGCAAAACATTGTGACACACAAAAAGGTTAAGAAAGAAAAGTTTATTTAAAAGTAAGTTAGAGGGAAAGAAGGGAGAAAGAAGATTCACCTCCCCAAGGTGGGGGGAGGACTAAGGCCAGGAAGCATGGCAACAGCTATAGCTCAAAGAGCACATGGCCACACCAGAGTCTAGCAAGGCAATGGCCACTGGTTGCTTGCTATTGAGTCCTTTTAACCATTCTCCTTGATGGGGGAAGATCATTAAGGTGATTGTGTGGTGGTCTGCTTCCACATCATCACAAAGAGCAGACAAGCAGAGGGATTGATGTCAGGTGATGGACAGCAGGCAGATGAATGGGTTAGTCACATGATTGCTGCCATGGTGGCGCTTATTTGAGTCATACAGCTCAGTCCCCTGGGAGGTTGGGGGTGTGTTCCTGCAAGAGACTTGTTAAGACATTTGCAATTCACAAACTCCTTGACCAAAGGTGGTCGTATTATTACTTTTATGACTTTGCCAGCCAAAGGGTGATCTTTGATCTTCAGCCTTGACAAAGAACCTAAAAGTTTACTAGAGATTATTATGCTAAACCATGAATGGTTGGGCTGTCCTGGTCCTGCATCTGATGGAGATTTGCTGAGGGGGCTGAGAAGGGTGGGATAGGATGCTGCTTGTTTTGTAGTAGAATATCTGAATGCTTCCTAATGGTTATGCTAAGGCAAAAAGACTAAACCCTTTCACACACTATACAATTATTTAAATAGTATATGTTGTGTGCATTTTACTACAGCAAAAACGAAAAAATCAAGGGTGCAAATGCTCAGGTCCCACCAGCCCTGAGAAGATGTATAGTTAGCCTACCATCACTATAGTCTGACAAAGCAATAGCTCTTCTCTTTGCTAGTAACTAAATGTGATGGTCTGTGGAGAAGAAGTTGCATAAGTTCCCTCACAATGTTTAGGGACTGATCATTTCTGGCAGGCCAGAAGAGTTTTAAGGGTCCCAGGAGAAACAACTCTTGGCCTGGACTTTGCTTTTCTGTACATGCCTCACTCACTGTTCAGGTGAGGAACAGTGAGCTTTGACAGAGAAAGAGAACTCTAGAGCTATTTCCTGACCCAACATTGCCCATGAGTGCTCCTGATATGTCTATCTCAGTTATTGCTTATAGGAGGTGAATCAGGAAACTTCATTGACCACAACTTCCAGAGAAACCATCACACTCATCTGTGGCTCCCCCACACAGTGCTGGGGCTGTCTCCACAAATACCTATGCAGGCTGAGTCCAACAGAAGCCCTACCAAGTATGCTAAGGTCTGGTTGGTGACAATACTCATAGAAACCCAAGTGTCCCTGCATGATTCGCTTGCTCCCTCCTTGGAGGCAAGTTCACCCTCAAAATCACAGGAAGTCAGTCTATACCTTGAGAGAAAATAAACTTAGAGACAAATATTGAGATGATCCCAGTGGTAGAATTAGAAAACAAATATTTCAAGTGTTACTAATATTATGCCAGATTAAATATAGACAAATGTAATTAGTAAAAATATAAATAAAATGAAATAAAAACAAAAGAAAATGTCAGTAGAAACACGTAAACCACACAAAATAACCAAAGGGATTGTCACAAACTGAAAACTACAATATCTGAGAGGGGGGAAAATAAACTGAAGAGAAGAATGGATAGAGACAGCGAATTTAAAGTAAAAGAAATAAAAGTATTAAATATGAGAAAAAAATTAAAGAAAAATGAAAAGAGTTTCAGGAAACTGGAAAGTAATATCAGAAATGAAAACACACAGTGATCCTAGAACCTGGTATATGGACATGTTCATATGACACTCAAACCGAGACTCTCTTTTCCCAAGCTATCAGGAATGCTGGTTGCTCGTGGCTGCAAAAACTCCCCCGGATTAAAGAAACTGACCCACCCAGAATTACACACCTTACCTTGAGCAGACACAAGAAAAAATTACTTGTTGCAAGCGTATAACAAACACCCTGCCACAGTCTGTAAGAAGCCTGAAGGACCCTCCCAGCTCCATAAATCCACATGGAGTCAGCTGAGATCTCTATTCAACTGTGTGTCTACTCAACTCCATTGAAGATCAATTTCTCCCTCTTTGGCATTCTCTTTCTTCCTCCATTTTAGGTCATCCTCAATAAAACCACTCAGAAAAACAACTCAGAAACTGTTTACTGAAGAGACCAACGTAGGATAGTTATCTTATATATAAGCGTTGATCTGATGAATGAAAACTTTCATGTTCCTATCAAGGAAGAAGTTCAAAAGCAATTTACACTCATGGTGTTGCAGGAAAACAGAGAGACCATGACACCAAGGCTGTCTTAGGAAGTAGCAGTTTATTGGCACAGAGGCTACTCAGCAGGCTAATGCTCCAAGGCTGAGCACCTCAGAGAGAGAGGAGAGGGGTTTTATCTGTTAGTTTAGGTAAGAAAGGGGGTTGGGTCATATGGCTATACATTTTTCTTTGGAATTTACAAGGTTGTACTTAGCACAACCAGATTTTCAAAGAACAAATTGTCTCCAGGACATACATAATAGGCAGGGATTATAAACTGATAACTTCACAAAGAGAGGATATAGGGTAAGATTGTGAATTGGTTACTATCTTGCATTTCCAGGAAAGCGCCTTGTGGCTATTTAGTTTTCTCAAGCCCCCTGTTTATCAGGTTTGGAACCTGCAGGTTGATCTTTAAAAGGAATAATTTTAACAGTTTTTAGCCCCTCTCTGAAACAATGGAATGTATTAAAATATTCATTTAAGGTTTTATTCCAGGGATACATTAGCTCTTCCACTCCATGAATTCTAAGATACCTGGACCATCCAGACATTCCATAGAACACCATGCTGACTCATTATATTGAAGAAATCATATTAATCACATCAGATGGGCAAGACATGGCCAGTATAGAATCTACCTTGACATAGAAAGTGCTCTAAACAGGAGACATACACTGTAAAGTTTCAGGTGGTCATCATATCAGTGAGGTTTCTATGGGGCTGTAAGTCTGTGACATTCCCTCCAGAGGAAGACAAATTTTTACATCACATAATTCCTACCCTTAAGAGAGAAGTTCACACTTAGAGGGCCTCTTTAGCATCTAGAAGCCTGTATTCCATTCACATGAACATTCTTCAACCAAATTTACCAGGTGACACAAAAGCTATAGGTTTAAAGGGTCTCAGAAATGACAAGGGCTCTGCAGTTATAATACTTGCATCCATAACATTTGAGTGATATGACAAATACACACACACGCACATACACACAAGCACACACACATGAAGTATCTGGCAATTTCAAAGGGAAAATAATGTAATCTTCCAAGTATTCTGAGGACAAGTTGATACTGGACCTTGGTCGAAATGAAGCATTTGGCCATGAGACAGTCAACTGCATATGAGATCAGGCAGGTACCTGGTTGGGGGGGGCGGGTTCTGAGAAACCTAAGCTAAAAAAACCCAAGATCTTAGCTTCTCTACTCAACAAGAATGTTGATGGGTATGAAATGGAACAAAAAAGAGACGCAGTGATTCATTCAGGCCTCTCTTTCCCAAAATCCCTCCATCCAGTCTCCTCCCTGGGGAATCACAGGCACTGAATTTGACCTCCTGAGTGAGATAAAAACTCCAGTCCTAAATGAAAAGAGTATGGGGTAGGGAAAGAACAGTGGGAGCGCATCCTTCCATCAGTGGGGTTTCCACTATAGACACTAGAGGAGGCTGTGGCCTAGGCCCTGGGAAAGCAAGTCAGCTGTGAAACTTCTACAGGTCCTGAGTCGCATTTACATAAGGTCATTGATATTTATCAACTGAGTAGTCATGACCTTATCCCCAAGGGAAAGGAGCTCATTTGCATGAAAGATGTGTTGCCACAAGGTGTAAAGAGTTATAATGAGATCTTTGGGAGCTGAGCCTGTGGGGAACCGTCTTGAACAGCATAGCACTGTATGGGGGGCCAGATCCCCAAAAGAGATTTAGAGGGTCCCTGGAAGGTGGGGCAGCATCGGCGAATATTCTGGAGAAATAGAAGGGAAGAAAGAGACTGGACTCTGTCTAGTGCAGAAGCTGATTCTGTAGTAGGGATAGATATTAAAAGAAAGCAAGATGGAGGCATAGATATAAGGAGGAAGAAAGAAAAGAAAGTGGACAACTGTTCAGTGAAATGAGCAGAAGCCGTTTATTGGGACCAGCCATGAGTCTTTTATCCCAAACTTTCACATGTTAAATCACAAGACTTTCACGTGAGCACAAGGCCAGGTGAGTGAGGCGTATCCCCCACCCACCAGGTGTTTCCGTAGGCGTGAGGAAGGACAATCCCAATCAAATCACAAGACTTTCATGTGAACACAAAGCCAGGTAGGTGGGGGGCATCCCCCACCCACCAGGTGTTTTCCCAAGCATGAGGAAGGACAATCCTAAAGTTATCTCACTGTTCCTCATGCTTGGTTTATATTCCTCAAAAGCAATATAACTGACTAAAATCCTAATACCTTTCTTATCTGTGCTAATTTTACCTGTACAACTCTTAATTATGGCTTAAACCAGTTCCTAAAGAATGTGGCCCAGCCCAAAGTTTGTGCTGGGCCATTTCTGGTAACCCTAGATAATAATCTATACCATCTAACGCTGGAAACAGCCCTCTAAATGTATATACTAATTTTATAAATATATTTTTAAATCTTATAAAGAAGCTTGTACTATGTATAAGGCTCCCAAATGTGATCTGAGTTTGAACTGTGTTAAGTTTAAAGCCGAAACCACAGTCTGTGAGAAACAGGAACATTGGATCTCTAGAGTCAGCCATGCCTGTCATATTCTCAGAACTTCATGCTTAGATCATAAAAGTCCCTGCCAGTGGGTAACGCTAAACAACAAAGAAAGGAGGAGGGAATGGGCCTTCAGCTCCTGAACCAGCCTGGTGGTCTCAAGGTCTGCAGCCTGCCTGGATCCCTAACGCTCAGGCAGGCCTCCACGGCCGGCTCCCAACAGCACTGGGCTGTCTGCACCATGGACTGGGCTTCTCTCCTGCTCACTATTCTGGCTCACTGCACAGGTAAGGGAGAACTTTCTGTGCTGGCGGTGGGGGAAAGACAACACCAAAGCTTCCTGTCTCCTAGCCTGACCATTTTCTCTCTCATTTGTTTTCAGGGCCCAGTTCCTAGACTGTGGTGATTCAGGAAACTTCACTGGCCATTACTCCTGGAGGAACGGTCACACTCACCTGTGGCTGTAGTACTGGGGCTGTCACCACCAGCAACTATGCCAGCTGGGTCCAACAGACCCCCTACCAGATACCCCATGGTCTAATAGGTAGCACTAGCAACCAGGTCTCAGGGGTCCCTGCCCGGTTATCAGGCTCCCTGCTTGGAGGCAAGGCTGCCCTCACCATCATGGGGGTTCAGCCTGAGGACAAGGCTGAATATTACTGTGCTCTGTGGTTCAGCAACCATTTCCACAGTGATAGACACAGACGGTGATGTGAGACAAAAACATCCGTCTCAACTTCACCCTTTGCTCCTCAACTCCTCCCTCTTCTTATGTACAAAGATGAACATAAAGTCCTAGGAAATATGTCTGCCATTGGAGAGGGATAGGAGTCTTTGGGACCCAGAGGGCAGATTGTGGTAGGCAGCCACTAAGATGACTACCAAGTAACTTTACCTCCACCTATGCACTTCCTTATGTACTTTCCTTCCACCAGTGAGCGCTGTACTGAGTGAGTGATTGTGTATGAGTCTGAGACATAGTGCTGATTAAGGAAAAGGCATGAGAGAAAGAAAGGGAGCCTCCTGGGGATAAAGAATACATAAAAGAGATGTCATTCAGTAGCACAGTCAGGAAACTCTGGGTCACAGAACCAGGAAGGGCAGGAGCATGCTATTTCATAACACCAGGGTTTCTATTATAAATGGTTAGCAGAAATGAGTACAGTTTCATGGGGGTAAACAAAGCAGGCAGGTTCTAAATGGCTAAAAATATGCTCTTCTGGTATATGTTTGAAGAATTTGGACATGTAAGAATTTGATTTTTAGCCAGGCTCTGTGGCTCAGCCTATAATCCCACACTTTGGGAGGCTGAGGTGAGTGGATTGCCTAAGCTTGCGGTTTCGAGACCCGCCTGGGGAAGTTGGCAAGACCCCATCTCTACAAGAAATCAAAAAATTAGCTGGAGGTAGTAGCACATGCCTGTAATTCCGGCTACTTGGAAGGCTGAGGTGGAAGGATCGCCGGAGGCCTGCAGGTCGAGGTTGCGGTGGCCGGGAGTGGCCACTGCACTCCAGTCTGGGCAACAGAGTGAGACTCCAACTCAAAAAAAAAAAAAAAAGAATTTGATTTTTGTACAGATAGGCTCAGGCTACTGTTCCCAGTCTGCTGTGAAGAAATAAACAGCATAGGGGACAATACACAGAGACTGTCTTTAAATCCCCTATATAACAACTAAATGCTAAAAAATGAAACTCAGAAGTGAGAGGATGTTACTCCTGACATTTGGTAGCTTTCTCTTGGAGTGCTTGCCCTGGGGCTGGAGGGTCATATAGACACTCCGTCCTGGGGCAACCTGTGAAGAATCACACATGATAAGGAGCAAAGACCTGCCAATAGCCATGTGAGTGGACTGAGAAGTGGATCTTCAACCCAGCCAAGCCTTCAGAGTCATGTAGGTATCCTCTGCTGACAGCCTGCCTGCAACTGAATGAGACACTGAGCTAGGCAACCCCTTGCTTTTTAACTCTCAGCAACCAGGGTGTTTTAAGTCACTGCTTTGGGGTCATTTGTTACACAGCAATAGTTAGTAAATACATTGACTAATTAGGATCTACAAATTTATTTTAACTGTACAGGGGGAGGCTGAGCACTGCCTGTGCAGATCTGCTAGGGTGCATCAGAGGAATGTGAATCTGGTGATCAGATTCACAAAGCCTTAACCTACAACCTTGGACGTCTTCTTCAGCAGGTAAATACATGTGCCAGTGACTTGCGGGGGCATATCTTCAATGAGACATGGATACAAGATCAGTCTTCCTGGCACTTCCGCCTAAAAGTAACAAAGGCATTCACATTTATTACAGAGGACAAGGGTTTTGAAGAACAATGCAGCATGTAGAATGTGTGACTTTCTTTTTTTTGAGTTGGAGTCTCACTCTGTCACCCAGACTGGAGTGCGGTAGCTACTCCCGGCCACCGCAGCCTCGACCTGCAGGGCTCCAGCGATTCTTCCACCTCAGCCTTCCAAGTAGCCAGAATTATGGGCATACGCTACCACCCCCGGCTAATTTTTTGATTTATTGTAGAGATGCGGTCTCGCCAAGTTGCCCAGGTGGGTCTCGAACCCGCGGGCTCAGGCAATCCACTCACCTCGGCCTCCCAAAGCACGGGATTACAGGCTGAGCCACCAAGCCCGGCCAAAATGTGTGACTTTCAGCTGTCACAGGCATTAAAGTGGGGAGACCAGTAAAAGATTCTGAGCTCCTCAGGCCCCAACCGTAAAAATGAGGTGAATGTAAAGCACTTGGTGGAATATGGAATACTCAGTAAAACCAGACATAAAGTCTGCACTTTGAATTACCACTGTCCCCAGCTCCCACATGTGCACACACACAATTTCCTACTCCAGTATCTAAGACTAGACTGAGAACTTCCCCTTTCCCATAGTGTTATCATTTCTTTCATTTTGCTAAGTTCTGATATTTGTGTTATGCTGGCTTCAAATACTGAACTGAGGAAATTTCCATCTTTTTCTCTCCGCTAAACATTCTTACTTTGAGTAATTTCTTTTGTTTATTTGTAAAAGCATCTGTGTGTGTGTATGTGTGTCTGGGACCTAATTATATATGCATATTTTGGTATAGATTTGGGTTCAGAATAAACATGTATATAAGTATCCTGCCTTATTTGCTTATTAGTACAATGAAACTGTTTTGCATTCTCACTAGCTATTCTTCAAATACAGAGTTTTCAAAGATAATAGCAAATAGATACATCCCAGTGAATTTAAATGTTCAATTAAATGTACTTAAATATTTGCCAGACATAGTGGTCATGCCTATAGTCTTAACACTTTAGGAGGCCAAGGCAGGAGGATTGCTTGAGCCCAGGGATTTGAGCATGAGTAACATAGCGAGATTTTGTATCTACAACAACAACAACAAAAAAAAAAAACTAAAAATTAACTGGGCATGTTGGTGCATATTTGTAATCTGAGCTACTCGTGAAGCCTGGGCCACAGAGTGAGAACCCAAAAGAAACTACAAAATAAAGAGTGAGTGGGCCACTAAAAACCCAAATCTTACCTGCATATAATTTACTTATGAAATAAAATCTCACATGTACTCCACAACTCTGACATAAACTAAATAAAATAAAATTTGTGCTTAAATTTTTTTTTTTTTGAGTTGGATTCTCACTCTGTCACCCAGACTGGAGTGCAGTGGCCACTCCCAGCCACCGCAGCCTCGACCTGCTGGGCTCTGGCGATCCTTCCGCCTCAGCCTTCCAAGTAGCCAGAATTATAGGCATGCGCTACCATGCCCAACTGATTTTTTGATTTATTGTAGAGATGAGGTCTCGCCTGCCCAGATGGGGTCTCAAACTCGTGGGCTTAGGCAATCCACTCACCTCAGCCTCCCAATGGCGCAGGATTACAGGCTGAGCCACCGAGCATGGCTTAAATTTTTTTAATTAAAAATAAAATAAGTAAATTTTTCCCTTATGGTGAATATGTAGATTATTTTTCATATTACTCTAATGTGAAGAAACGTCTCTTAAAACCTCTAATAACCAAAGATGTTTATCTTCTTCATCGATTTTTTTCACTTGACAAATATGTATTGAGTGCATAACTAATAATTATCCCAGAAAAATCAGCATAAACAAGAGATTCCTGGGTAACTGGTAAATACTCAATGCATATATGTTTTCTTTTTCTCTATTAACTTTATTCTTATTTTAGAAAGGTTTGATTTGGGTTTTTTGTTTGTTTGTTTTGTTTTTTTTTGCTTGTTTGTTTTGAGTTGAGTTCTGGCTCCATTTCCCAAGCTGGAGTGCAGTGACAAGATCACAGCTCACCACAGTCTGGACCTCCTGGACTCAGGCAATCCTTCCACTTCAGTCTCCCATATAGCTGGAACTACAGGCACATGCCCCATGACTAGCTAATTATTTGTATTGATTGATTTTTGTAGAGATGAAGTTTTGCTATTTTGCCAAGGTTGGTCTTGAACTCCTGGGTTCAAGAAATCCTACCACCTAAGTTTCTCAAAATGCTGAAGTTACAAGTGTAAGCCACCATGCCCAACTGAAACATGCTCTTTTGATGTGATCAGTTCAGCAAATTTTAATAAATTGACCGAATTGTTTCACCACCACCACAATAGAAAACACTCATTCTCTCACCCCAAAATGTCCCCGTTGTGCCCCTTTGTAGCACACTGCCTTCCCTAAGCACTAGCAGACACTGATCTGTCTTCTCTTGCTATAGTTTTGTCTTTTCTAGAATGTCATGTACATAGACTCATGGACTATGCAGCCTATTATATCTGGCTCCTGAATACAGTGATTTTATTGTTCATCCATCTTGCCATGCATGTATCAATATGTTTTTTCTTGAATATAATTCCATTGCATGGATGTCTTAGTATCTGTTTATTCATTCACACTGATGAGTATGTGCTCCATTTCCAGTTTGTGACTATTATGGGTAAAACTGCTAGGAAAATAACTATATGTCTTTTTTGAGACCATATGCTGTCATTTCTCTGAAGTAAACATCTCAGAGTGGGATTGCTGGGTCATTTTTATATTCCTAGCAACAATGTGATGAGAGTTCTTGCTGCCCCTAGTCCTTAATATGGTAAGTCTTTCCAATTGTAGCCATTTTAGTGGTATTTATTGGCATCTCATTCTGGTTTTAATTCATAGCTTAAAGGTATAAGTATCTTTCTCTTTCCCAAGTAAAGAAAGCCCTTTAGCAAGCTCTCAATTATTTTTGGCTCCACTCCCAAGACCACAACATCCTCACTGCATAGGTATCTTTTGGTATTTTAGGTCCAGATTGATATAAACATATTTTATATTTTTTTACTTCTTTGTCTCCTTTCTTATATCTTTTAGAATATTATGCTTATTTTTAAATCTTTCTTGTCTCCCTTCTTATATTTTTTACATATTATGCTTATTTTAAAATCTTGGTATTCTACTTCATTAATCCTGATTCATGGTAAAAGTTCCAGCTATTTTTCTGAAGTCTATGCATTTCTATAGGTGTCTGTTTGCTTTTGTGAACAATCAACAGGATGTAAATTCACTCAAATTAGAAAGATACAAGGAGGAGGCACTAAAGCCCAAGCCTTAATCTATGTTACTCCTGGTGAATTTAAATAGGGGATGGTGATCTGCTCAGGGATAGAAGCTTTAGGGTGCATTAAAGCCCACCAGCTTCTTTTGCTTTACCCCATGTGAGCAACTGCAGGTTCCTTGTTGCCAATCTTTCCGTATATCATCTTGAGAATGATTTCTACAACTGGTGTTTTTTTCTCCTGTAAACCTAAAGCCTAGAGAGGGATGAGAAGAGAAAGAAGAAATAGTCAAGCACTGCCTGCTATGCTGTTAATCCCTGCTGTTCTATTGTTATGCTGCAAACTCCGTTTGGCCTGAGCTCTGTTTTTGATGCTGCAGTTTTTTAAATTACTCAGTAGTGAATGGACAAGCACCAATCAAGCCAGAACAATGAGAGAGAAAGAAAAGACTCAAACTCAAAGCTGTTTTGTTAGCTATTACCCTCACAGGGAAGTCTGGCTCTCTAGGCCTGTGCCCTGTTATAATGCTTCCAACATGTAAACAAAGTCTCTGTCACCCTGATTCCCCACCTTATCCCCTTCTCCTTTCTTGTTCTTTCCTTTTACAGTATTGTTACAAACCTGTGCTTGTCCTCCTTTTGAGGTTTTTCCATGGATGAGTTGGGAGCTATGATCCAGTGTCAGTTTGCTGTTGTGCCCAAGGCTCTCCCATTTCTTCTGCAGACCCCTGCAAAAGGAATTCCCTTTTCAGTAGCTTCTGAAATGTTTTGGTTAATATCAGGAAGGATAGTCTAACTGAGAACTTCACAGGTGCATTTTATTTTTCATCTGAATTTCCCCTTCGCCAGAAGTTGAAAGTACTGGAATCTTTCTTCTTAAATGTCTTCTCCTGTGAGTCTTGTGAGAGAACTCTCTTATCAGCTTTACTCTCTCTCCTGTTCCTCTCTTTCTATCCAGGCCCCTCCAGTTCATATTTCATACTGTATTTGGAGCACTTTCCCAAGCTACAAGTGTGCTCCTGACTCTTTTCTCTTCAAAAGTCACAGACATCATCTCAAGTTCAAACTCCTGATTGAGGCATTCTCAGTCCTCAGCACCGTTCCATGGTCCATCTAAGTCAAGTTACTCTTAGTTATTCAGAAGACATTTATCTTTCTTGTCTCTAATTCTCTGTGTAGGATGATCTCTCATCCAGAATGCACCATCCAAGCACTGAATTCTCCAGCATTCCCACAATATCTCTCTACATGCCAGTCTTTCTCAAATACAAGGTTTCTTTTTTCTTTGAGTTGGAGTCTCACTCTGTTGCCCAGACTGGAGTGCAGTGTCCGCTCCCGGCCACCGCAGCCTCAACCTGCTGGGCTCAAGCGATCCTTCCGCCTCAGCCTTCCCAGTAGCAGGAATTACAGGCCTGCACTACCACGCCCGGCTGATTTTTGATTTATTGTAGAGATGAGGTCTCGCGGCCCAGGTGGGTCTCGAACCCGCGGGCTCAGGTATCCACTCACCTCAGCCTCCCAAGGAGCGGGATTTCAGGCTGAGCCACCGAGCCCGGTCAAATACAAGATTTCATTCAGACTTTACTTCCTTGAAAAGTTTTCCTTGGTCTGTCAGGCAGATTTACCCCACCTACTCCTGATACAAGAACATTTTTTCATATATATATATATATATATATAAATATATATAAAATATATATAAATATACATATATATAAATATATATAAAAAATATATATAAATTTTTTTTTTTTTT
>NW_007234877.1:63935-76756 GCF_000164805.1 Carlito syrichta
CGGATCTTTGTTTCTGTGAGAGGTCACTCAGTATTATAGACTCTAGTTCCATCCAGGTTGCAGCGAAATTCATGATTTTGTTCTTTTTTATGGCTGCCTTACCTATATTTTTACACTTTCCACTTACTCTGATTTGTCCATGTCTTTTCTCATATGGACTCTAAATTCCAAGAGGATAGAATTTGTTTCCAATTCACCTAGTGTTTGATAAGTAGCAATAATTTTATAAAGTGAGTGAATGGACCATGCAATATGTAAATCCTTTAGGTTCCTAAGGTTCTGTTGCAGCATCTCTATGACTCAATCATTCTGTCATACCCCTGAAAATTCCAAGCCATCCTAACCTCTCATTTCAGAGATGGTCAAGAGGTAATTATGCTATTAGACTGTAAATCCCTTTGTGACAGAACTGCTGCCATTCTGCTCTCTAATATGTTCTGCTGGTCCCTAAAAGAACACCTCTAATACAGGAGACAATGAGTTTCAATGAAGATGTGAACTCAGGCATGAATGTTTACCTGAATGGCAAATTTTTCATTCAAGTGCACCCATCGATTATTCCACTTTGGTGGACAACTCTTCCCACAATGGTGAATCAAGAGTCCAGGATTAAGTGTGTGAATCCTGGGGCCCTAGAAGAATATTTCAATGTGCCATCTTCAAATTATCTTATGATGACTAAGTCTTAAAAGGGCCCCATCAGAAGTGACAGTGGTTAAGTTCTATAAGTTCAAGTATTTTTCATTTTTTAATTTTTTCTGCATTTCTGTTGCTGTCGGTGATAAACATGTATTTCATTCATGGTTAAAATGTTTTGACAAAACTATACAAATGGAGAATTCATTAGTGGTTGTCAGTGGCTAGAGATGGGAAGGGAGTGAGAATATATGTAAAGGGGTAACATGAAGTAGTCCCACTGTGGTGCTGGAACACTTCTGTAACTTGATGATGGTGGTAATTACATCAATCTGGGCATTGGAGAAAAGTACACTGAACCACACACACACACACACACACACTCACACACACACACAAATTAATGCTTCTGAAATATGGTGAAAAGTGGATAAGGTCTATGGGGTAGGTAACAATATTGTACCAATATCAATTTCTAGATATGTAGTAGTACTATCATTATGTAAGACATCACCATTGTGAAAAGTTTGATGAAGGATACACTGGACTCTGTATTGTTTCTGTAACTTCTTGTGCATCTATAGTTATTTTAAAAACATTTTTTTAAACTGGGCTCGGTGGCTCAGCCTGTAATTCTGCGCCTTTGGGAGGCTGAGATGAGTGGATTGCCTGAGCCCGCGGGTTCGAGAACCGCCTGGGCAGCGAGACTTCATCTCTAAAATAAATCAAAAAATCAGCCGGGCGTGGTAGCACATGCCTGTAATTCCGGCTACTTGGAAGGCTGAGGCAGAAGGATCGCCGGAGCCCAGTAGGTCGAGGCTGTGGTGGCCAGGAGCGGCCACTGCACTCCAGTCTGGGCGACAGAGTGAGACTCCAACTCAAAAAAAAAAATTTTTTTTAAATTAGTGTATTTCCTGAAAATATAATTCAAAATTTGAAAATATAACAAAAAATATAACAAAAAATAACTTGGTGGCTCAGCCTGTAATCCCGCACTTTGGGAGGCTGAGGTGAGTGGATTGCCTGAGCCTGCGGGTTCGAGACCTACCAGGGCAAATTGGTGAGACCTCATCTCTACAATAAATCAAAAAAAATAGCCGGGTGTGGTAGTTCAAGCTACTTGGAAGGCTGAAGCGGAAGGATCGCCAGAGCCTACCAGTTCAAGGCTGCAGTGGCCGCTCCCGGCCACTGCACTCCAGTCTGGGTGACAGAGTGAAACTCCAACTCAAAAAAAAAAACAAATAAAAACAAAAAATAATTTCACTACCCAAAAATATCATGTTAGAGATTTTAAATAGTCTCATCAGAGTGCAGGCGTGGTGCCTCACACTTATAATTCCAGCCTTTTGGGAGGCTTTAGTGGGAGGATTGTTTGGGCCCAAAAGTTTGAAACCAGCCTGGGCAACATAGCAAGATCTCATCTCTACAAATAAAAATAATAATAACAAAAATAATAATAATACAAATTCAGCCTGGTGTGGTGGCATCTGTCTGTAGTCTCACCTACTCAGGAGACTGAGATGGAAGGATTCCTTGAGCCTAGGCAGTGGAGGCTGCAGTAGGCCATGATCATGCCACTGCACTCCCACTTGGGTGACAGAGTAAGATACTCACTCAAAATTTAAAAAAAATAAAAAATAAAATGTTTCCTGGCCTTAGCAGAATTTGTAATTTGCCTAAGAATTGATTAGGCCCCAGATATTTTACAACTGATGAACTTAAGTTAACATATAGAAAACTGTTAAGAATTAAAGTGGAGAAGAAAATACCAATGGTTACAGTTTTAGAACTTTAACCAGCTTTATGTCTAATTTAGCAAAATAGAATTTAACAGTCTTATTTTCTCACTGATTATACAAACTCCTATTTCCTTGTATTTTTTTTTAATCAGATTTGCCATTCTGTTTGCTTCTTCATTAACGGGATATATAAAATTGGGCTCACTATCTATTTGTATGATGCTTATGTTTTTAATAACTTGGAAATTACTTTCACAGGACTTAGAGATATCACTGAAATGTACTCAACTCATGAAAAAACACTGGAATAGGTTCTCTACTAAGGAACAACACAACAAGCATAATTTAAAGATCATTTATGTTTTCCTGAACTTCATAATTGTTTAACTTTTGTTAAGACATGAACGACAGTACTCATTTTCATAGTTTGTACACCTCACAGACTAATGGCCATTAAATTGTCAAAATCAGATCCACCATTCACATAAAAATATATTGATCCTCTCACAGAAAGTGTCAGCTTGGGCTGTCAGAGTTTCATGACTTGCTGCTACAAAAAGCAAAATATGTTACTGAAAACTTCCTTTATGAAAAGCCATTAAAATGTACCAAGAAAATCTGTGAAACATTTTTATATAGGAGACTAATTTCCCCTGACATTACTCATCAAGGAGAATCCTGCACTAAATCAGAGTTGATTCATTTTTGGATCAAGAAAATAGGGGTCAGAAGCAATGGCTCACACCTGTAATCCCAACACTTTGGAAGACCAAGCTGAGAGGATTGCTCAGATGGTCATGAATATAACTTCTTTAATCACTCAAAACACTCAGATAGACAATTAAGACCAGGTAGCATTGAAATTAAAATACAGACAATGACCTGGACTTTCTTTTTTTTATTTTATTTATTTATTTTTTTTGTGTTGGAGTCTCACTCTGTCACCCAGACTGGAGTGCAGTGGCATGCTCCCGACGACCGCAACCTTGACCTGCTGGGATCCAGTGATCCTTCCGCCTCAGTCTTCCTAGTAGCTGGAACTACAGGCATGTGCTACCATGCCCTGCTAATTTTTTTTTATTTTATTGTAGAGACGAGGTCTCACCAAGATGCCCAGATGGGTCTCAAACCTGCGGGCTCAGGCAATCCACTAGCCTCAGCCTCCCAAAGCGCTGGTATTACAGGCTGAGCCACTGAGGCCAGCTGACTTGGACTTTCTATAACAATTACAGAAAGAAGTACAAACAACATTCAGCAAAGAGACAAGCAATGAAGGTGGTGTGCCCTGGAAAATACAGTGTGTCACAAAGTTAACAATACAAGGAGTATCATAACCTTGAGCCCAAAGTACCAAAGGAGGCACTGTGGATCTTCTCCAAAGCCTGAAGGACACATGTGGTTCAAGCTAATGTACCCTGGACACTTGCTAATGGGTCCTGCAAGCAGTTACAGCAACTGTTTCTTCCCATAGGGTAAACTCATAGCTCACAGCTATCCCAGGGCTCTCCCTTTCCCTGAGACAAGGACCAGGATAGGAGGTGGAGGGAAAGGTAAAAGGCTCAGATTTGCAAAATGTATTACACAAACATCTAACCTTTATGCCAAAAGGTGGCTAGGACATAAAAGAGACAGTGGAGGGTCCAATAACAGCAGTGGTGTCAGTGGGCCACTGGAACTTCAACATCACAGTCTAGACTCCTCTCCTCCTCCTCCTCCCCTTCCTCCTCCCTCACTCTGCACAGGTCCATGGAGATCTCAGATCATCCTTTGGACTGATCCCTTTGCATGTCTTTGGGAGAATGTGTGTCTATGAAAAACAGAACCCAAATATTTTTCCAATACATAGGGAACAATAGAAGGTGAACTAAATGAAAAGTTTATGGTCAAATATTTTTTTCCAAAAAGAAGCATCTCTCTCAGATAGAATGTTGATTGATAGTAGCAAAGAAAACAAGTTTCTCATTTTATATTAAATTTTTAACACAATGCAAGTTCACTGCATAAAATCTGGAAATATTTTTAAGTGCACTTTTTCCAATCTTGTAAATATCAAGTAGTTCAGAAGTTCGAAGTTATACTTGTTGTCTTTTTTTCCACATATTTTTTCTATAGTTCAGACCACAATGTATACAACATATTTTTATCCCGCTACTTTTTCTTCACATTACTGTAGTCTCTCTTTTTAAAAAGTATATTGTGCAGCTATTAAATGGAAACACAAAAGTTTAATTTTCAAGCATTTGAATTGCTTCCATGTTCTATTAGTACAATCCAACTGTTGACAAATTTTCTCATATGCTCAATTTTTGGACATAGACATAAATATTCATTCTGTAAGCTTTTACTGAATATGCAAAAGCATTTTATGAAAGAATATGACATTATTACCTCTCTATACATATAATAAAATGACTACCAAAAAGTTATATAATAATCGAAAATACATTCAACACACTCTAACTGGCAGTAGATGTTATAAGTTCTACAATTTTTTTTCCTTTTGAGTCAGAATCTCATTCTGTTGCCAAGACTGAAGCACAGTGGCATGATCACAGTTTGCTACAGCCTCGACTTTCTGAACTCAGGCAATCCTACTGCCTCAGCTCCAGAGTAGCTGGGACACTGGTACTACAGATGTCTGCCCCTAGCCTGGAGTTTTTTGGTTTGTTTGTTTGTTTGTTTGTTTGTAGAGACGAGATCTCACTATGTCGCCCAGACTGGTCACCCAGTTGAATACAACCCCTGAACAGAAAGAGATCCTGATTTGTGTAAAAATGTGATTTCTTAGAAAAAAAAATCTGCCCTCCCCTACCATCACCCATCACTCTCCTGTGCTTCCTGTGATGATCACAGTGCCAGGTTCTGGCTTTTTTTGTTACTTGTGCTGGTAGTATCAGAGGCCCTCAAACTTACACTTGGTCTATCTGTATGAGATTAATAAAAGTAACTCTTCTTAGTGGTCTCCCAGAGCAACAATAGTCACTTTCTCCCCAGAAACAGAAATACTTCTTGACAGCTTTTGGGTGTAGATGACAAAAAAGACAGGTGTCCACCAGGTGTGATTGGGAGGCCAGGTGTCCTCTGCATAGCCCCCTAGATGTCCACTGGCCCCAGACCAGGCTTTACTGAAAACTCCCTGATCTCTAAGGCCTTAAATAAGCTGGATTGGTCTCTTTCCCCAGAGCCTCCAGAGTTCCTTCTTGCTGTGTCTTGGCCATAGGCAGAGCTGTCAGGGCTGAAGACCAGGACAGATATGGCCCTGTAGGCAGTGAGGCTTACAGTAGCTCATGGTCCTTGGCTTAAAATATGGGGGTTTTGCTGGGTAGTCCAGAGAATGCAATTCAAGATTGGGCATTAGTGCCATCACAGATGGGAGCATCTTTAGTGCTGCTTTTGCCCCATTGTCACCATGGAGGGGAGTTCTGTCCAGAAGGTACCTTCTGGTCAGGTCCAACCTTCCCTCATAGCAGAGTGTGGTGCTTGGACCCCTCTCTTTTCTGACCTAATGAAGAGAGCTCAAAAGTGGGGCTGGGATCTAGAGCTCCCCATCTTCTGCAAAGCCCCACTGGTTCCCTTGAAACCTCCAATTTCAAGGAAGCGAGGCTTATGCTAACAAAGATTGAGCCAAGCTGCCCAATGTCTGGCCCAACATTGGTCACAAGGCTGGGCATATAGATAGCAAGAGGCTATAAAACAGAGGATGTAATGGGGGAGGGAATTCAACTGGGGTGGCAGGAAAGGTCTTCTGAGCACTGGTGGAGGTACACAAGATGAAAGTTGTGTTTACAAACTCCAAAGCTGAGTGTGGTGTGCTGCCCAGACTGAGGACCTGGAAGAGAGGTTGGGACTGGAACTGGACCTAGAGTTGCCAGGCTTCCACACTGAAGAAAGCTATCACAGAAGGGTGCTCCATGCTTTTGCCCAGCCAAAGGCTTCAAATAAGGACTGGGCAGCAACCCCAGGGTGAATGAAATTCTCAAAGTTAGGAGGGAACTATAGACTCTCAGTGCAGGGCCTGAGTGTGTCCCTGGCAGAGAATGGGCTGCCACTGGGGGGGGGGAGTTGGAAGAGCCTGCCCAGATGGGAAGCTCTTACTTGAGCCAGCAGTAGGCCCTACTAGAAATGATGAAAAGAAGGGTGATTTCCTTCGGGTGACCCCAAAGTCAGATGCTTGGTTGAAGAGCCAATCTGTCAGATTAGCTGGCTAAGGGACTGGAATGGACTATAAGAAAATAATTGCATTAGCATTCATAACTCAAGCAGAGCAATGTCTGACACACAGTAAGTGCCACAGAAGGACCAGTAGAGTAATTAAAATAAATTGTAGTCTGTGACTAGAGGGCTTAGACAGTGTGTCTCGGAGCTTCTTCACTCTTTTCTTGATCTCTCATTGCAATGTTAATTCTTCTAGACTTTTTCCAAATTTCAGTCCTGATGGGCACACCCCACCTGGTGCTGAAACTCGGGTCATATGGAGTCTACTCTCAGGACTGTGACTCCTGGCTGCTTCCAGGGAGGCCTGCAGTCCTTGGGCATTTCCTCAAGGTGGAGGAGACACAAAATCAGATCTTTAACTTCTCAATAACAGTCACCATTTGAGTAATGTCCTTGTGCATTTTATTAATGGGTCCCTGTCCCACCAAGAGTGAAGATGGGGACAAGAGACAATGGTCATGGAGACCAACCTTATCGTGGACATGGAGTGTGATGAGAGAGAGGAGCCAGTTCTCCAGGCCTACACAGAGGCGTGGGAGGGTTGTTAATGCCTCTGTCTTCCTGCCCACTGGGTGCAGGAAACACCCTCTCAGAGGGTCACTCACATGTGGGCGCAACCACACAATAATCTAAATGGGAAAGGAGAAGCCTGTGTCTTTGCAATGAAGAATATGCTGTGGCAATTACCTGGCCCAACACCAGTGAGCCCCAGGAGATGTGATGTGAGCCCTACTCCTATATAGGGCCCATAAGTGCAAGGCAGTGTTGATGGACAACGTCACTCAGGTCAGCTCTAGGACCCTCATCCTAGTCAAGAATGACTCTAGGCTCTGAAACAGCAAGGGTGCTATGGCCTGACCCTGAGAGACCATGGGGGTCTCAGAGGGGACAACAGGCCCTGGAGTCCTGCTCTGAACCCTCTGATCTGTCCTCAGTAGCTGGGACCTCCCAGGGCCAGAAGATGCTACCTCAGTCCCACTTCACGCTTAGCCTTCACCAAGTTCAGGCCCAAGGACATCAAGGAAGTAGGTGATTTGCATAAAGGATGCTCTCTGCCCTCACTGGAACAGAGCATAAGAGAGACTGTAATTCTACTCAGATGTGGGCTCAGGAAGCACAGCTTGGGACATCTCCACCATGGCCTGGATCTCTCTTTTTCTCTGCCTCCTCACTCTGTACTCAGATAACTAGCTGAAGAAAGCAGATGTCATTATAAGGATTTCCTAGGGATGATTTTTTTTTATTTTTAAAGCATGGGTGGGCAATGACCCCAATCTCACCTCTCTGTACCGCCCCCACCTCTGTTCCGGGGTGCTGGGCACAGTCTGAATTGACCCAGGAAGCCTTAGCATCAGGCTCTGTGGGACAGAAGTTCACCCTCTCCTGCACTGGAAACTACAACAATGTTGGGGATTGTGCTGTCGGCTGATACCAACAGGTTCTCAAGGTGTCTGCAAAACTGTGACACTCAGAAGTATTCAACCTTCAGTGATCTCTGATTGACTCTCTGGCACCATATCTGGGAGCATGCCCTCCGTCAGGGTCTCCAGCTTGAGGACTGTTTATTACTTTTCAGCATGGGAAGATAGTCTGAATGCTGACACAGTGCTGCAGATAAATGGGGAACTAGACAAAACTGTATCTGCTACTTGTGATCACCCTCATGATGGCTTGTGATAAGTATTAGTCAAGAGGGTGTCTGTGGTTGACCCCAGAGCGCCCACAGCTGAGGGTCTGGATATCATGGCACAGACCTGCTTTAAAGAGTCCATGACTTTTCTTTTTTTTTTTTTTTTGAGTTGTAGTCTCACTCTGTCACCCATTCTGGTGGCTGCTCCCGGCCACGCAACCTCAACCTGCTGGGTTCTGGCGATCCTTCCACCTCAGCTTTCCAAGTAGCTGGAACTACAGGCACATGCTACCACACCCGGCTCATTTTTTTATTTATTGTAGAGATGAGGTCTCGCCAAGTTACCCAGGTGGGTCTCGAACACGCGGGCTCAGGCAATCCACTCACCTCAGCCTCCCAAAGGTGCAGGATTACAGGCTGAGCCACTGAGCCTGGCAAGTCCATGACTTTTCAAGGACTGAGATGTTCAGAAGTACTCGGCCCTCGGGGATCACTGATGGCTTCTCTGGCTCCACATCTGGGAACACAGCCTCCCTGACCATCTCGGGCCTCCAGGCTGAAGACAAGGCTGATTACCACTGTTCATTGTGGGACAAAAGCACCAATACCACACAGTGCTCCTGACACATGGGAAACTGAGACAAACACTTACCCTTGCCCCCTGTGATCTCCAAGTCTCAGAGCGCAGGCCCCCAGTAAATAGTCAGGGACAGCTGTTCCATCTCATATACAAAAAATATATATATTGATATATAATCTACATACCACATAGCTCACCTGTTCATACTATAGAGTTAAATTGATATTAGTATACTTGCAGAGTTGTGCAGTCATTGCCATGACCTAATTTGTAAACATTCCCAGCACCCCTTAAGACATTCCAATCATTATCAATCACTTGCCTTCCCTTCTGGTCTGCCCTGGAAGTCACTAATCTAAGTTCTGTTTGTTTTCATGTTGGTTACATGGTATATGGATGAAATCAGATATAGTGTGGTCTTTTGCAACAGCTTCTTTCAATTAATTTGCTTCCATAATGTTTGTGATGTCACCTCTCTTGCCACACAGATCAGAAGCCCCTTCTCCTTTTACTTCCTGGATCTCTCCTCATTTCCCAGTGAATACAGTGAGTCACTGAGCATGTTCATTTATCCTCCCAGATACTTCCCACTTTGCTCCTTGTGTGTGATCTCCTGGGGGAATAAAATGGGATGAGAATCCTGGACTCGTGAGCTTATGGAAAAGTGGTTTATGACTGAATATGTCTGTTTGTAAATAGTGTACATTTCATATATAGTTTGTTTATGAGATACCCTTAACATGAGGACTCCTTATAAAGCAGGAAGAATTGTGTGTCACAGATGCTGGAGAGGATGTGGCAAAAAGGGAACACTTCTACACAGTTGATGGGAGTGTAAACTAATACAGTCTCTGTGGAAAACAGTGTGACAATTCCTAAAAGATCTAAAAATTGACCTTCCATATGACCCCACAATCCCCCTACTGGGAATATACCCAGAAGAACTTAAATCACTCTATAAAATAGATACCTGCACACTTATGTTTATCACAGAATTGTTCACAATAGCAAGAACATTGAACCAACCATGCTGCCCATCAAAAGAGGACTGGATTTTTAAAATATGGTACAGATACATAATGGAATATTACACAGCCATAAAGAACAAAATCATGAACTTCACAGCAACCTGGACTTAGAGTCTATAATACTGAGTAATCTTTCACTGAAACAAAGAACTGAGTATCACATGTTCTCACTCATAAGCGGACTTTAAACAATTATCATAATGCTATAAGAAAAGGATTGGCAATAGTGGGAGGGGAGTAGGGAATCAGGATTGGCAGTAGTGGGAATCTGCCTGTGGAAGAGGGAGCACACCTCATCAACAAAAGTGCCTGCATAAAGACCCTTTGTATACCTAACCCTGAATTGTACCCCATATCTTTAAAATTAAAGGATAAAATAAAATAAATGGAAAAAATAGAATAAAAACAAACAAAAACAAAAGAATTGTGTGTCCTGTTTCCATTGAAGCCCAAATTTAAAACTAAATACAGACAGGGTAGGAGGCTGCCCTGAAGAGGGACTCATTCTGCCCTTGGGCAGGGAGCAGGCATTGGCCAAGACCCTGTGGAGGCTGCAGCCTTTGTTGAGACTATTGATTGGTCACATGTTAATGGACCTAGGTGGCAGGGGTCACTGTGATCATGTTACTGGGGGCTCTGTGAGGATCTCAGCTGGGAAACCAGACCCCTGACACTGGTCTCTGCTCAGGATTCACTGGAGCCAGGACCTGGGTCCCATCTGTGTCCCTGGAAAGCCTCAAGCCAGGTTCAGTTCAGGCTCACCCTTCCCAGAAATGACACTCAGCTTTTGCAACTGTACATGGGCATAAAGAAAGAGGAGCACATTTGCATGAAGGGTCCCCTTTCTCCTCTGGGGCTAGAAGGTGGATAAGAGAGATGTGCAGCATGTCAGTCTTAACAGAGCTCTAAGGTGTCTGCACCATGACTTGGAATCCACTCCTCCTCCTCACCCTCCTTATTTAGTAAACAGGTCAGTACAGTCCTCAGAATCCTGATCCCCTGCCTCCCTGACACCATCTCCCAACTGCCTGCCAGAAATGTCCCTCCTTCCTGTTCTTCCTCCTGAACTCCATGAGTGTGTGTTTTTCCAGGGTCCTTCTTCCGGCCTGTGCTGATTCAGTCACCCTCTGAATCTACCTCCCTGGGAGCCCCAGCCAAGCTCACCTGCACTCTGAGCAGTGAGCACAGCATCTACAACACTGCATGGCACCAGCAGCAGCCAGGGAAGCCCCTCAGTACCTGATGCTTGTTTACAGTGATGGAAGCCACAGCAATGGGGATTGGATGCCCAGTCATTTCTCAGGCTCCAGCTTAGGGGCTGGATGCTACTTGACCATCTCCAACATCCAGTCAGACCTGGGACAGTGGTACTTCTCACAGTGACACAGGCAGATGAGGAGGTGGGACAAAAGCCTCAGTCTCCTCAGGGGCTTTGCCTATGACAACTTTCAAATTTTGAAATATGTTCCATATGGATAAACTCTACTTGGAAGCACCATCTGCTTAAAATATTTCAACTATCGAGTTTCATTCAATGTTTCTGATGTGATACTATCACACCAGGTGAACAATCCCCTACATCAAGGACACTGCTCCTCCAGGGGTGAATGCAGAGACCTCACTTCCCTTCCCAGTCAACTGTGCTCAGTCAGCACTACTTAATACTCCCTGAGTCCCAGGGAAGGGACACTAAGGTGTGAAAGGCGAGGACTGTTGAGTGAGAACACAGAGTGGTAGGAATTCCAGACACAGAGGTGGCCTGTACCTGAGTCTTTAGTTATTGTATCAGGATAAAAAGGGCAACTAAGGCATTGAGGTCAGCAAACCTTGTGTGAGTTGTGAGAGGGAGAAAAGGAAGCTCCATCATTGCTGAGGAAATGCTGGGTGGATCCTTCCCTGAGCTCTGAAACCTTAGCTGGTTCTATTTTCTGGGGTGAGCAGCTGAGATAACACAACCTGCTGGCGATTCAAGGTAACAACACTGAAACAGGAAAAACAAGCTTGAAAACCAGACACAGGCCAGATTTGAGTGGTGAACTGAGGGTGATCTGAACTTCATAGCAGGTCAGGTGCAACTGATCCTAACTGTGAACTAATTTACCAGCTTGAGAAGACAGCTAGAAATCAGAACTGAAAGGACATTGGACTTAAACAAAAACTCTGAGTGTGCTTGACTGGTTGTGTTAGTTTAATGACTTACTTCTATTCCTACTGTTTTGTTCCTTTTTTCCCCTCTTCCTTTTCTTCTCTTTTCTCCTCTCTGTAAACCATATCTTTGCATAGAGGAACAGCACACCAATAAGGTGGTTGGTTAGCTTCTATGTTAGCATCATTGTATGTTTTAATTTTTTTTGTATGGGAGTTGGTTACTCTGTAGCCATGGTCTACTGTTTTTATCTGTTTCAGTTTAGATCTCTCTCTTCATTTGATGATACACTCGTCTGTTCTCCCCTTACTCCTCTATCTCTCCACCCCCCTCTTCCCCCACAGTCTGCTCCATTCTCTTCCCTTTGCTAACCTCATTTTATTTCAGGGAGTAAACCTACATCCCCACTGCATGGACAGATTTCAAGGCAGTGGAAGTGGGTTTCAGATTATCCATACACCTATCAGCGAATACCAGGATGTGCAGATAGATTTTGAACCACAGCTGCCCCCTTAAGTAAATCTCAAAACTGCAAAAAGGGCCACCCCCAATCTACAGTGCAACTCCAGAATTGAACAAAGTAAGAGGGCATACATAAAGAAGAATAGGAGATTGAACAAACAGAAGTAAAAGCAATCCCTCCAACCCTGAATAAAAGAATTAAAGAAGACGGTAATGTGGAGGGAAGGAAAAAGTTGGGAGGGGAAAAAAACCACACAAATGAAGAAAAACCAAAAGAAGAATATAGGTCTCACACAGACCCGTGGGAGATCAGACACTGAGAAAACAGATTCCGGAACACAAACAATGAAGAGCCCCCAGAATGACTGGTCACATGCAACAAACC
>NW_007234877.1:77004-87636 GCF_000164805.1 Carlito syrichta
TTGCCTTCCTGAGGCAGAGAGAGAAACAGAGGCCACACTGGAAAAAACATTTCATGAAATCATTCAAGAAAACTTCCCTCATCTCATCAAGGATGAAAAAATTCAAACACAAGAGATTCAGAGAACCCCTGCAAGACAACAAATGAGAAGACCAACTCCCAGACATATAATAATTTACCTAAACAAAGCAGCTATAAAAGAAAAAAGTCCTAAAGGCTACAAGAGAAAAAGGTCAGACTATCTACCAGGGAAGACCAATTAGAATAGCAGCAGATTTATCTACAAAAACCCTCCAGGCTAGGAGAGCTTGGAGCCCTATCTTCAAAGGTCTAAAAGATAAACAATTTCAACTGAGAATAATCTACCCAGCCAAGCTAACCTTCATCAGTGAGGGATAATTGAAATCTTTCCCAGATATCCAATCCCTAAGAACCTATGCTGCCGCAAGCCCTCTACAAGAAACACTTAAGAAAGTATTGAACACAGATGAAAGGAAAAAAGAACAACAACATTCTTCACAAGAGTACAGGCAAAAGATTAAAAACACACATGATCCAACTCTAAAACCAATAGAAAGACAACACACAAACAGGAAGAACAACAACTCAGTAAGAACATTATGATAGGGATCAACTCTCACATTTCAATAATTAGTTTGAATGTGAACGGACTAAATGCACCACTGAAAAGACATAGAATGGCAAAATGGATAAAATATCGCCAGGCAGCAATTTTGCCTTCAAGAGACTCACTTCACTAGAAAGGACACTCACAGACTCAAAGTAAGAGGATGGGAAACAAATTTTCAGGTGAATGGAACACAAAAGAAAGGAGGTGTCGCGAACTTAATCTCAGACAAAATACCCTTTACACTATCAAAAATTTAAAAAGATACAGAAGGTCACTACACAATGATAAAAGATTCAATCCATCAACAAGAAATATCTATTTAAACACATATGCACCGAACATAGAAGGACCAACTTTCATAAAGCAACTCCTAGGTAAACTAAAAAAGATATCGACTCCAATATCATCATAGCTAGGAACTTTAATACCCCACTTACAACCTTAGACAGATCATCAGGACAAAAAATCAGCAATGAGATCCGAAACCTCAATGTGACTGTTGATCAAATGGACTTAATTGATACCAACAGAACCCTCCATCCAAAGACCACAGAATACACATACAACTCATCACCATGTGGAACGTACTCTAAGATCAACCACATACTTGGCCATAAATCAAGCATAAGCAAATTTGAAAGGACTGAATTCTTGCCATGCAACTTCTCGGACCACAGTGGAATAAAAATAAACATTAACACCAACTAGGTCCCCCCCAAACCCACAAAGACATGGACACTAAACAGCATGATGCTAAACAACTTCTGGGTCAATGATGAAATCAAAACAGAGATTAAAAGATACCTGGAAACAAATGAAAATGATGAAACATCTTACCAAAATCTCTGGGACGCCTTAAAAGCTGTAATAAGAGGGGAATGTATATCCCTACAAACACACATGAAGAAAATGCAAGGAACACAAATTAACAGCCTAACAAGCCACCTAAAGAAACTGGAAAAGCAAGACCACAAAAACCCTAATTTCAGCAGAAGAATCCAGATCACCAAAATAAAAGTCCAAATCCAAGACATAGAAGACAAAAAGATAAAACAAAAAATCAGTGAAACAAAAAGCTGGCTCTTTGAAAGGATAAACAAGATTGAAGATCCCCTAGCTAGACAGACCAAGAAAAAGAGAGAAAAAACCCAAATAAACACAATCAAAAACACAAAAGATGAAGTCACATCTGATCCTGAAGAAATACAAAGGATCATCAGAGACTACTATGTACACTTGTATGGAAACAAACTTGAAAACCAAGGAAATGGAGGACTTTCTGGCATCACACAACCTGCCTAGGTTGAAACAAGAAGAAATTGAAGCCCTAAATAGACCAATAACAATCAAGGAAATTGACTACATAATAAGAAAACTACCTACAAAAAAGATCCCCGAACCAGATGGCTTTCCAGCAGAATTCTACAAGACATTTAAGGAGGAGCTTATACCAATTCTACTGAAGGTATTCCAGGCGATTGAGAAAGATGGAACTCTCCCCAAATCATTTTACGAAGCTAACATCACATTGATACCCAAGCCAGGTAAAGACTCAACCAAGAAAGAGAACTACAGGCCAATATCTTTGATGAACATAGGTGCTAAAATTCTCAACAAGATCCTAGCAACCAGATGCAACAACACATCTCAAAAATCATGCATCAGCCGGGCTCGGTGGCTCAGCCTGTAATCCCACACCTTTGGGAGGCTGAGGTGAGTGGATTGCCTGAGCCCGCGGGTTCGAGACCCGCCTGGGCAGCGAGACATCATCTCTGCAATAAAATCAAAAAAAAATTCAGCCGGGCGTGGTAGCACTTGCCTGTAATTCAGGCTACTCAGAAGGCTGAGGCGGAAGGATCGCCGGAGCCCAGCAGGTCGAGGCTGCGGTGGCCAGGAGTGGTCTCTGCACTCCAGTCTGGGTGACCGAGTGAGATTCCAACTCAAAAAAAAAAAAAAATCATCCATCATGACCAAATGGGCTTCATCCCTGGGATGCAAGTCTGATTTAACATTCGTAAAACCATAAATGCAATTAAATACATCAACAGATGTCAAAACAAAAACCACATGATTATATCATTAGATGCAGAAAAATCTTTTGATAACATCCAGAACCCCTTCTTGATAAAAACCCTCGAACATGTAGGTATATGAGGAATATACATCAAAATAGTTAAAGCCATTTATGAGAAACCTACCACCAGCATACTCCTAAATGAACAAAAACTGGAACCATTTCCCCTGAAAACTAGAACAAGACAAGGATGCCCACTCTCACCACTCCTGTTCAGTAGAGTATTGGAAGTCCTGGCTAGAGCAATTAGAGAAGAGAAGGCAATCAGGGTTATTCAAATAGGAAAAGAGGAAGTCAAGCTATCTCTCTTTGCAGATGACATGATCATGTACCTTGAAAACCCAAGAGAATTTGTCAAAAACCTCCTTACACTGATAAAGGACTTTGGCAAAATCTCAGGATATAAAATAAATGTGCAAAAGACAATTGCACTTCTTTACACCAATAATAAACAAACAGAAACCCAAATAAAAAGCACAATTCCATTCACAATAGCCACAAAAAAATGAAATACCTTGGCATCTTCCTAACCAGAGATGTGAAAGACCTTTGCAATGAAAACTACAAAACTCTGCCCAAAGAAATCAAAGATGACACAAACAAGTGGAAAAATATCCCATGATCATGGATTGGAAGAATCAACATTGTGAAGATGTCCATCTTACCTAAGGCAATCTACAGATTTAATGCAATACACAGCAAATTACCAGCAACATTCTTCACAGACCTAGAAAAACAACACAAGAATTCATATGGAAACACAAACAACCAAAAATAGCCAGAACAATCCTCAGCAAAAAAAAAAAAAAAAAAAAAAAAAAACGAAGCAGGTGGTATCACATTACCAGACTTCAAACTTTACTATAAAGCTACAATAATCAAAACAGTTTGGTATTGGTAAAGGAATAAGCATACAGAACAATGGAATAGAACTGAGATTCCAGAAGCAAAACCTCAATTTCTCAACCAACTCTTCTTCGACAAAGCCTCCACCACCTACCACTGAGGAGAGGAGAACCTATTCAGTAAATGGTGCTGGGAAAACTGGCTGACCACATGCAGAAGATTGAAACAGGACCCCTATCTATCCCCATGCACAAAGGTTAACTCCAAATGGATCAGAGACCTAAATGTAAAACCTCAAACCATAAGAACCTTAGAAAATGAAGGATATACCCTCATAGAAATTGGAACTGGCATCCAATTCCTCAACAAAACCCAAAACCCACAGGCTATAAGAGATAAGATAGACAAGTAGGACCTCATTTAACTGACAAGCTTCTGCAAAGCCAAAGAAACCATCAAGAGAGCAGGGAGACAGCCTGAAGACTTGGAAAAAGTATTTGCCAACACCAGGTCTGACAAACATTTAACATCTTGGATCTACAAGGAACTTAAACATGCTGAAAAGAAAAAAACAAACAACTCCATTATAAAATGGACAAAAGATATGAACAGACACTTCTCAAAGAAGACATCTGAGCAGCCAACACACACATGAAAAAATGTTCAACCTCACTAATCATCAGGGAGACACAAATCAAAACCACACTGAGATATCACCTAACTCCAGTTAGAATGGCAATTATCAATAACTCAAAAAACAACCGTTGCTGGAGAGGGTGTGAGGAAAAGGAAACACTTCTACACTGTTGGTGGCAGTGCAAACTAGTGCAACCTCTGTGGAAAACAGTATGGCGATTCCTAAAAGCTCTAAATATTGACCTCCCATATGACCCTGCAATCCCCCTACTGGGAATATACCCTGAAGAACTCAAATCACTCTATAAAAAGATACCTGCACACGTATGTTTATCGCAGCATTGTTCACAATAGCAAGAACCTGAAAGCAACCATGCTGTCCATCAGAAGAGGACTAGATTTTTAAAATGTGGTACATACACACAATGGACTACTATGCAGTCATAAAAAAGAACAAAATCATGAATTTTGCAGCAACCTGGATGGAACTAGAGTCTATAATACTAACTGATCTCTCACAGAAACAAAGATCTGAGTATCACATGTTCTCACTCATATAGTGGACCTTGAACATCCAGCATAGTATAAGAAAATGACTGATAGTGGTGGAAATTATGGGGGGGTAGGGGAAGGAAGATGGGATTGACGGTAGTAAATATCTGTCTGGGGATGGGGAGACACCTCTTATCAACAAGGGTGCCTGAACGAAGCATATTTGTATACCCAACCCTTAACTATACTGCACAATATCATAATTAAAAATATTGATTGAAAAAAAGAAAATGAAACTTAATAATAATAATTTATATAATATTTTATTTGGCAATGTTTCCTGTATAATTTCAATTCCAAATAAGCCAAATATGTCTATCTTGGACTTTAGGTAAACCTAATATCAAAAAAAAATTTTTTTTTAATTAAAAAGTTCAGAAAAACTGCATTCAGAATCTGAAATTTTGATATTGGAAAGTTTGCAAATTAGCAAAGATTTTTAACACACTTGATATCACACAATAAAATCACAGCTGACTTTAAGACAGTCTTTTAGCTAAAATAGTAATTCAAATATTTAGAAAAAATCTTTATCCTTTGATAGAGGAGATTCATTTTTTTAAACAATGAGAATGAAGAAAGATAGCATAAGGACAAATCAATTTTCTCTCTCCTCTATTTTTTTTTATGTCTACTCAAAAGGTAAACAAGGCTGGGCTCGGTGGCTCAGCCTGTAATCCTGTGCTTTGAGAGGCCGAGGTGCATGGATTGCCTGAGCCCGCAGGTTCAAAACCTGCCTGGACAACTTGGTGAGACCTCATCTCTACAATAAATCAAAAAAGTAGGCGTGCATGGTAGTGTGCACCTGTAGTTCCAGCTACTTGGAAGGCTGAGGTGGAAGGATTGCCAGAGCCCAGTAGGTCGAGGCTGCAGTGACCAGAAGCATGCCATTGCACTCCAGTCTGGGTGACAGTGTGAGACTCCAACTCAAAAAATTAATAATAATAATAATATAATAAATTAAATAAAAAACAAAATGTAAACAAAAGGCTTGCATTATTGCTTGAAATACATAAATATCTTGTTCAAAGAGAAAACTAAATTCTACCTTTGCATGGATGTATTATTAACATCAAAGCTAATAGTAATAAAATCTTATAAGCAAATCTATCTAGTTTTCATTAATTTGGTTATAATGTAAGAGTTTTATAACCCTTTCATGACCCTCCACAGCTTTTTATTAAAATATAGCTCAATGCTCTTAAAAAACATTGTTATTCTAACATGGGGGCCTAGATTCTAACCCAATATCAGTATGCTTAATTTATAGAAAAGCTAAATGATCCCCTTGAAATTTTAGCTAACTTGATCATACATGAAATTCCTGTTTACATAAGATTAACTTACCATAGACCTTTTTACAACTTGCTTAAACCTCCAATTTTTTTCTTTATTTTTGTTTTTATTTTTATTTTTTTAAGTTGGAGTCTGACTCTGTTGCCCAGGCTTTAGTGCATTGACACGTCCACAGCCACTCCAGTGTCGACTTCCTGGACTCAGGCGATCGTTCTGCTCAGACTTCCAAGTAGCTGGAACTACAGGCCTGCACTACCACACCAGGCAAAATTTTTGATTTATTGTAGAGATGAGGCCCATGTTGCCCAGGCTCATCTGGAACCCGCAGGTCAGGCAATCCTCTTGCCTCAGCCTCCAAGTGCTGGGATTACAGGATTGAGACACTGCACCTGCCCTAAATTTTTTTAACCTTCCATTTAATCTCAAATTTTTACCTTAGAACAAAAAATTATTTTCCAAACTTTTTATATTCATTTAGTTTTACCTAGTACTTTTATTCTTTTGATTCAAAAATAAAAACCTATAAATTAGACCAAGTTAGTTTTCCTTTCACAAAAACCACATCCACATACTTTCTTATAACATTTTACTAAACACATTTTATTTTCCTTATATATCTTGCAAGTAAAAATTGCTTTTCTTATACCTAGTAGCCTTAATTACACATATCAATTACAAAAATAACTCTTTGTAGCTCCTATTTTTAGTGAAAAATCTAGGAGGCAAACAGTATTAATTATGAACCTGAGCCTTTATCCCGAACCCAACCAACAACTGTCAAAAAAAAAAAAAAAAGGACCCTAAGGGTGGTCCTGTTCCTATACTAGTCTATAGAATTTAAATACCTAACTTCTCTATCATAATAAAACCCCTCTATGAAGTCTCAAAGGGGGATGAAGAAAAACCCCTACTATGGGAATAGGCCCCAAAACAGGCCTTTGATTAAAGTAAACAGGCTCTTCACCTTTTGAAGTTCTTTACGGGCAGCCACCCCCTCTCACTAGAAGCATACAAAAAATTTAAAGGAATTAAGAAGTCTTGCCCTAAAACAGCAAATGCAAGCCTTAGGTTCGGTCCTAAATGCCATCCATTGTCAAGTCAAAAAAAACAATTGCCAATTAGTTTGACTACTGATGCCCATACTTTTAAACCAGGTAATATGGTTTGGGTAAAAAATAAAAAATAAAAAAATAAAGGAAATGTATAACCTCTAAAGCCCCTCTGGAGGGGGCCATTTACTGTTCTTTAATATAGCAGAACTAAGCTGACCTTCCAGGACTGGGAGTGCACCGCAGATTCAGCAACAACCCTTAAGCTGACCTTCTGGAAAGTCAAAATTTCTCAAGCCCTGCTCTAGAAGCCTGAGAATTCTCTAGCCCTGCTTCAGTCACACGCTGGAGGCTGACTGATCAATGCACAGCAGGAAATTAAGAATTCAGCTTAAGATCTTAGGGGACCTTACTGATAAGCCATTGTTTTGCTTTGTCAACCTTTATATTTGCTAAACTGTTTGTTATTTTAATTGCTGAAAAACTAACTTTTTTACTATAGGATTAACAGAGTTGTTCCCATTGAGCATGTTAGAAAAGGGTTTCACTAGTATTCCTATTCTTTCTTATAATGGAAATGTTCTTGTGCTTTTATGTATTTCTGCCTAATTTGGGTGTTTATCCCTTCCCTCACACACCCAGCATGTACATATATAGAAACTATCTGGCCAGACTTAAAAGTTTTCCATCATAATTCATCCCAGCCAGAAGTTTGTTCGGGTGGCCAAGGACTGTTTGGTATTGGGTATCTGCTTATGCAACTAAATCTTCTCAATGTATTAAAGGGCTATTTTGGACATATGAAAATGTTGCATATGCCCAGCTCCCAGCATTATGAAAAGGCATATGTACCATAGGAATAATCCAGCCAGGATTTTTCCTTCTGCCTAACCCAAGGGGGGATGAACTAGGCATCCCCCCTTATGAAAGTCTCAAAGCCCGAGGTGCTCGATCCCTCAATCAAGTTCCTAATATAGAAGGGACCCAGGTTTGGAAAGATGATGAATGGCCACCCCAGAGAATTATAAATACTTATGGCCAAGTCACATGGGCACAAGATGGGAGTTGGAAATGGCACACACCTCTATATATATGCTAAATCGCATTATCAGGTTACAAACTGTCTTAAAAATTATAACTAATCAAACAGCCACAGCTTTTGAGCTTGTTGCTCAGCAGCAAGCCCAAATGCACGCTGCTATTTATCAAAACCGCCTAGCTTTGGACTACCTGTTGGCGGAAGAAGGAGGAGTATGTGGTAAATTTAATAGCTCTAACTGTTGTTTGCAAATAAGCAATAATGGTTCTCAGATCCCACTACACCCTTTGTCTGAAGAGTCAATGATTTGACTCTTGGCACAACTGAAAGGGAGGAATGTGAAAGGGAAAAGAAACAGCCTCTGCCCCTGGAATTACAAGGGGGGATCAAAGAAATGACTTCAGCCTTGAAACAAATGTTACTCCCTTCCTGGAGGTTTTTCTTTGAAGGTTTCTCCTTTGTAAACATTGCAAGATAAATTGTATCCTTACCATCTACACCTGCCTAATTAGCACATCTGCTTCTGTAAACTTGCTAACTTGCTGATGTCAGCAGAATATTGCGATAAGAGCTCTGGAAAATGTCCAACTCTAACTTTAGCTAACCAAAATGTAAGCTAGGACTACTTAAGGAAGCTCTGAGTGGCAGTTCAGGGCCGTCTTACTTGGAATTCTCTTCCTGCAAGAGGTCGCCAGCTGGCAGAGACTTGACTAATAAACTTATCCTTTTTGTTAAAAGTAAGTCGGTGGGCCATTATTTAATCGCTTGGATCCTACTTCAATTTGTCATTTGTTAAAGGAATGAAAGACAACACATGCTCAGTCCAAGAAGCCACTTGGGAGTGCTGTGAATCTTCTCAGCACACTTAGAAAGCTCAAGAGATTCAAACTTAAACACTGAATGGTTGCTCACTGACCCATGTAAAATGTAAGAACAGCTGCTTCTTCCCTTGGGAAAAGTCAACCACTCTGAGCCTGTCCCTGCAGGTGTAGCTGCCCTTAGGGTTGAGCATCTGGGTGGTGGAAGGAGGTAGTGGAGGGCTCGGATCTGCATAGAGGCCCACATAGCACACCCTCCATGCTGGGAGCTCAGTAGGAGACAAAGCCTTCAGAATATCCAGCCTAAACTTTGAGGCCAGAGAGTCCTCCCAATATATGGGAGGCAGACTCTCCTTCTCCTTCTCCAACTCCTCTTGCTTGTCCCTCCACCCCACTTTCTGCCCAGGTTGATAGGAGATTTCAAATACCAGTCTTTAGTGGGATCACTGTGTCTTCCTTCCTCATTCACAACATGTGTCTGATTTTGGTTTCAGGGTCCAGTTCTCAGGGTATGATGACTTAAAGGCCCCCACTGACCATGTACCCAGGAGGGACAGTCACTTTTGCCTGTAACTCCAGCATTAGTTTGGTCATCAGTGCACACTAACCATACTATGTGCCGGAGAAGCCTGACCAAGTCCATAGGACAGTAATTTATGATATAAGCATCAAAGACTCCTGTAACCCTGCCTAGTTCTCAGGCTCCCTCTGGTGGGGCAAAGCTGCCCTGATCCTCTCAGGTGCCCGGCCCAAGGAAGAGGCAGCGTACCACTGCAGGCTACACTACAGTAATGCCAGCACAGTAACATAAACTTTCTCTGGCCCTTGTCCTGTGGAGATCATGTTGGAAGGTCAGACGGAGAGCAGGAAGCCATTTTTTATCTTGTTCTTAAACCCTAACACAATGATGAGAAAGTAGAAGCTATGTTTTGGAGAAATGAATACTTTAGATAAAGACTAACTTTGTCTTTTTAGAAACACAGACGCCTTAAGCATGACCAATTATTGACCCATTATATACTCCATGAGTGGTAACCAGGACCCCCCTCTGGGTTTTCTCTCCGGACTTCCGGTGCCAGACATCGAAGGTATCTCATGGCTTTTGTCAGTAGGGCCCAGCAGAGTTAGTCAGGCTTGTCAGAGTTACAAGGCCTGAGACATCATGTATTAGGCAAATCACAAAATTTGTGATTACAAAAGTTAGGCTGCCCACTGGAAATGGGTAAGAGACAAGGGGAGGTACACCCTCCATTAGCTCTAAGGAACGTTATTCAGGAATGTATAGGAGCACTAGAATCCTTATCACACTTTTCTCTAGGGGCTGTGATAAGGTAGGCAGTGGGTCTCTGTGTCATAGGGTCTCCATGACATTTGCAGATGGTCAATAAGGAAGTCACAGCAGTCACACCTCCCTGATTGCAACACCTCCAAAGGAAAGGATTTAAGCCAGGGCGGGGGGTGGGGAGGTTATGAGGCCACACTCACCTAGAGTATAGGCCTACTTCCTGTCTGTGGGAAGTGAACTTTTCTTTAAAAAAATCTTTTCTGCCTGTAATCCCATGCCTTTGGGAGGCTGAGGTTAGTGAATTGCCTGAGCCCACGAGTTCGAGACCTGCCTGGGCAACTTGGTGAAACCTCATCTCTACAATAAATCAAAAATTAGCCAGGCATGGTAGCACGCGCCTGTAGTTC